>NC_046161.1:102981777-103014277 GCF_011064425.1 Rattus rattus
ACATCCCTATCATTTCTGCTGGATAATGCTGCCTAGCATCCATTTTAGAGTCATTTAATATCGTTTCATACAAAAGCCACAGTTGTTTTGTTTGGGAAAGGTTAACATTGGAACCATTCAACGCGACAGATTCCATCCATTGCCTGTCAAACAGCAGCCCATGGTCAGTACCTCCCGTTTTGCAGCCAGCAGAGACCTTCCAGAGCTGCTACTTAGTACTGCCCCTGTGGTTACTGCCTTAGTGATGGCTCTTACAGAATTGCCAATACCTCGTATTTTCAAAGGAGCCTCTGTAATTCCCTAGCTCCAGAGGAGAGGCTGATGCTCTAGGAGAGCGTTGTCCAAATCCAACCAGTTTAGTTTAAAACGCAGAAGCACAAGTTAAATAAGAAAACAAAACAACAAAACAACAATGACAAAGGAGGCGAGTGAAAAGTTAGTGGGTGATGTTTTGTTGTTGCAGTGGCAGACACAGTTAGTCTTAACATCTCTCAGTGCAATCTCCTTGTCTGATCTGTCTGTTTTGAGTGTTTTGTTAAAAGCAGACGTGATCACGGGGCACACTAAGTATATTTTGCTCTACAGATCATCATCACAAACAAATGAGCCCTCATTCACCAGGGTTTATTGGTATTCTTTTGCTGAATACTTAGACTGGGCTGAAGGGCTTGTATTTTATACTTTTTAAAATTATTTAGCAACATTAAAATAAATGGATAAATATATAGTTAATTAGAGTTACAGAATAGTGTCTCCTCAAAAGCCAGTGACTGTCAAACAAAAAGCCCAATGCAAGGCACATTGTATCTCCTTTAGGTTTGTTGACCTGGGTGGTCCAAGAGGACCCCTCCAAACATTGCAGGAGATTGTCATTGCTCTTAGTTCCTGTCCAGACTTGATGGACAGTGGCCAGGTTAAAAATGCTAATGTAGTTAAATTTGGAAGCCGAGACAGAGATAGAAAGGGTGACTGAGCCAGTGTACCCAATAGATCTGAAAATACAGAATAGAGAGGGCTAGGGCCTAAAGAAACACCAGATTCATGCCAGGGAACGCTAAAGCTCCTCAAACATTGTCCACCACATCCCAGGGCTAATGCCTGACTCAGACAGTGCCAGCATTGAGTCCTCATGACCTCACACTCAGAGCTGTTAAAGGTCTGCAACTGTTGCAAATAAAGAACGCAGACGGAATGCAACCCCAGCACCACATGTGCTATTACACGCATGGGAACAGGTGCCAACCGGGCTGATTTCACAGGCATCCATCAGCTGAGACCCCCAAAGTCCTTGACTCCAGTGTGACAGGCAGACCAGAGCCTATAACTGTCAGACTGTCTGGCACTGGAAGCTTGATGCCATTACTCCTCCCTAACTGGCAGGTCTCTGAGGGGCACCTTGTGTTTCTGCTATTGTGCAGTCCATTCATATCCCTTCTATTGCGAGTGCTTTACCAAGATGAGCTGGCTAACCTTCGTGAAGGTAGCCTACAAGATATGAAACAAATAGCAACCACTTCCTGTCAGCTCTAGAGAACGTGACGCTTCAGCACTGGAAAGCCTGGTGACTCTGATACAACCGAAATGTGACTGATTTTCATAAGGCCATATATATGTTTGTCTATGATTCATATCACTGAGTAATTTTATATGTTAGAGACTAAGTTAAATTCTGCGCCTTGAAGAATAAATCACACAAAATTTGACAGCATGATACTCACACACTCTACAGGATATAAACACATTAAAAAATGGAATGAAAAAAGATACATAAAAGACACAGTAAACCACATAGGGACATGAAAGACAGGCTTGGAGTTGTAATCTTTGCCTTTGGTTTTAAGCGGGATTATGACTTTTCTCAGTGGTGGTCCTGTGTGTTCCTGCAAGACAGGGAGAGATAAGGACCCACTAGTGTCAAGAATGGTTAGAATTATTGTGTGAATTTTATCTTTGTTCCATCATGGTTATTGAATCTCCTCTTCGTGTGCTGTGTTTATTGATTAGAATATGTTGAACCATCCTTGCTTACCTAGAATAATCAAATGGATCACAGCGTGAGCGTTTTAGTGTTATGAATTTAAGGTTTCTTTTGCAGTTACAGCTTTTTCTTCTTGTTCTTTTTCTAGTTTTTGGTGTCAGAGTAATACTCACTTTGTAGACGAGAGTCGAAGTGTTCTTTCTCTTTCTACGTTCATAGAACTGTTTGAGGCACACAGATGTTAGTTTTTCTCTTGAGGTCTGGTCTTGGGTTTGTCCTCTGCTTGTTTTGTTTTATTATAGCTTGAGTCATACCTCCTTGCCTTTTGTCTGAGCCCTTCTTTGAACTTTGCTAGGACCTATGCATCTATAAATCTTTCTATTCCCCTCAATCATTGGAATTTTCAAGATCATCCTTAATAATGTTGTAGATTTGGGTGATATCTGTTGTTATGCCTGCCATTTGTCTTTGATAGTATAATTATGAATTTGGATCTCCTTTCTCTTTTTGGTTAGCCTGCATAAGAGACTGTCTATCTTGAACAACCTTTAGTTCCCTAAACAAGATTTTGGACTGTGAAACTAGGACAATATGCCAATTTGAGTTTGAATTTTTGAACTGAACAAGAATCTCTCTCTCTCTCTCTCTCTCTCTCTCTCTCTCTCTCTCTGGTCTGTCTGTCTGTCTCATATTTTGAGACAGGATTCTGACTCAACTTGGAACTCATTGACTCAGACATACCATCTGACTAGTGAGCCCCTGTGACGTCCCCCATTCCAGTCTGTATACCAGTACTAGAATTACAAGGGTGGGCTGCTATGCCCAATGTTTTACATAGGTTCTAGAAATCTGTACTTAGGGTCTCTTGTTTTTACATCCAGGAGTCTCCCCAACCCTAGACCAGACTCTTATGAAAAAAATGTAGGAAATACTTTGGCAACTAACTGCCTTTCCCACCACTCATTTGTGTCAGCCCCATTATAACCTAGTCCACCCATCCCCTGTGTCTACCTCTATTCCCCACAGCCCATACTTATCTTGTTGGTGATGTACTAAACACTCTCAGATTTTGGAGGCTAAAGGAAACTGATATGTTGTTTGCCAACATTCCGTGGAGCAGTAGTTGGGGCAGGGGTCAACAATGTTGTTTTCCCATCTACAAAGCTAAGTGATTTCAAGGAAGTGCCTACATCTAGCCAAAAGCTCAGAATGGACCAGATGGGCTGTGTCATTCAAGGTCTCATGTTCTCATTCTGCCTCCGTTCTTCCTTTTCAGACAAGATAGTCAATTTTCAAAGAAGGAGCAGAAACTGTCTGGATTCCTAGGACCTGTATCAGAAATTCCGGAATGCTAAGTCTATCTAATATCAAAGAAAGGCAGAATGATGCAGCCCTTCTTTTAAAGGTGATATTTACGTGAGGATCAAAAGGAATTGTCCTAAACTATCTGGAGATTGTCTGTTTAAATACACACTCCAAAAGTATTGCTTTCATGAATCACAGTTGGCAAACTTCCAAAATGCAAGTCTCTATCCTCAGGTGATGTCCGAGTTAATCTTTTCATAGTATATTAATTTCCTAATGCTTCCATAGAAACATACTGTAAACTTGTCTGTTTACCACAAAATTGCTTCATTCTCTAATAGTCTGGAAATCTAGAGTCAAACTGTTAGAAGATGGGCTCTAAGGCTCTGAGGGTCAGCTGACTTCCCTCCAAATTCTTTCCATCTTCACATAGCTATCCCCCTCATGTCTGTATCCATATATCCTCCATTAGTTAGAGATCACATTTTGGCTGAACTGTAGTCAATCTGTAGTCAATCCTAATGACTCCATCTAGTTGATTGCATTCACCAAGATGCTACTTCCAATTAAGGTCACATTCTGAGGTGCTGGGACTTAGAACAATCTTTTTGTGGGGAGGCTATAATTAAGCCTGTCATGAATGTAACCAACTGAAGTGGCATTAGGATGTGAGCATCATTTACAACTGAAAATGATCTTACACATGCACCCACTATGGTTACAATTTGCGTTTTTTCTTCTTCTTTATAAAACTGCTCTTCAGAAGTGGGATGGTGGGATCTCGTATTTCATTACATTTAACTTGGAGCTAAATAAATTAGAAACATCTAATGAAGGTAGTTGGTTCTGACCAAGTACCTTGTGAGTTCAAATGTAGCAAGATTAGATCTACCCAAACCCCACTGCAAAGATGCATAAATGTACACATATAAAATTCTACACGGTTGAAACTGTCCATAAAGACCAATCAAAAGCTTTATACTAAGAGATGACCCATACATCCTAAATTAAGACTTACAGCCTTGATGTCCGACTTTATCTAGACAGTATGTATCTGGAATTTGCTACTCTGCTTTGTGCCTTGGCAGGTTGTGGCACACTTCCAGGTACCTGCTCAGAGACTTCTTGGATCCATGAAACACACACACACACACACACACACACACACACACACACACACACACACACACACCCCACCCCACATCAGTTAATTTTAATATGTTGTGACTAGCTCAAGGCTGGGCAGTTCTAATCTTTTGCCTGCTACCTCAGGCCCAATAGGTGGGGTGGCCAGGTAATCATTTACCTGAATTCTTATGTGGCTCATTGGCTCTCTCTCCGGAATCTCTAAATGTGACCCATTTCTGATTGTATCATAGTGATTCTCTGTTCCTCTCTTCCATACCCTAGTCTGGGACCTAGAGGTCCCTCCCCTCTCTCTCTGCCCAGCCATTGACTGTTGGCTCTTTATTGATGGATCAAAAACCAACTGGGGACAAGGACTTTCAGCATTTGGACATGTAGATTCCTGATTAAATCGAAGCACTAGAACCAATCCCCAATAACAGTATGTCTTGTCAACACTTAGTACTGGCAATTCCCCCAGCTCAATTGCATTTGTATGTGCAAACCTTATAAAATTTGATACTACATTGTGAAGTGATTAAACCAAGTGCATTATTCACCTTTTAGCTCATCCTAGCACATAGTTACTATTCCAAGGGCTTGAGTAATGCATATACATCCTCTTTCCCTGCTTCATTTTTTTAGGTAGCATATATTTATTGAAGAAACTCTGTAGGACATGAAAGTGAGTACAAAGAAAACCAGTGACATAATGCAGTTCAATTACCTAAATCTCACTGGTGTTGCTGTAAACCTCTGATCCCATTGATAATAAATAATTTCCTCATCGAGACACACAAAACCCTATACATACCCATCCCTTAAGAACATTCACAACAACCTGTAAAGGTGTAGAGTAGAATGTTAACATCAGCCTCCATGTTCTCTTGGTGGCTTCTCCTGCCAGCCTCCTTCTATTCCAGTCTCCTCCTCCCCCCTCAAACTTTTCTCCCACCCATCTTTCCTTCTCATCCAATGACAGGCCTCACTCTACCTTGTACTTGCCTTCACCTGTATGACATCCTACACGCTGGCTTTATTTAACTTTTGGGATACGTTTTATCTAGTCTTTGGATATATATCCAGTACTGTAGTTTGAATTTTATTTCTAAGTAAGGCTGAACTCTATTTTCAACATGATGGATGAATTGGGGGCCATTTTTGTTTTCTAGATAGCTAGAGTAGATGGAACTGAGAGGCAGCAAACTGCAGCCTATAGGTCAGTCAGGTAAACCTGGCCCACTATTTTTCTGGTGAAATTTCACTGAACACAGAATTTTTTTTTTTTTAAATGTATCATCTTTTTTTTAAATGTCACCTCATCTTAGGCTTTTGGAATTTTCCACTCAAAGGTAAAGTCTTCTCTCATGCCTCACTCTGCCCTAAACTGTGGTTCCAACCCTGGCTCCTGACATCCCAAGCACTACCTGGATGGCTGGACCAAAGGATATTAGGACTTTCTGTGAGGGATAGATGGGAGCTGAGCCTAGGCAACCCCTCTTTATCTCAGGATGTTGGATTGTGCACTCATCTGCAATTATTCTGAGAGCTACAAACCAGAAACAGGAGTAGAGCTAGGTTCCAAGAGTGTCAGGGACTTCACCTACGCATCATGCTGAAGTGAGCAAGCCGAGTAGCAATGACCAAAGTTGTATATTTTCGGAGCTAAAACTATTTACTCTCTGGACTACTTTTTTTTTCTTTTTTTTTTTTTTTTTTTTTTTTTTTTTTTTTTTTTTATTAACTTGAGTATTTTTGTACATTTGGCAAAATCCTTCCCTCCCCCTTCCTGGGTGTTCCTCCCCCCTCCCCCATTGCCGCCCTCCCCCGACAGTCTAGTTCATAGCAGGACCCAGGGCTTCTCCTTCCACTGGTGCTCCTAGGATATTCATTGGGGTCAGACAGGGTCAGTCCATGTATAGTCTTTAGGTAGTGGCTACCTGGAATGGTTGCTTGGCACCAATGGAGTCTCAAGGCTCTTCAGTTCATTCTCTTTCTAGCAGGGGGTCCCGTTCTCAGTTCAGTGGGTTGCTGCTGGCATTCGCCTCTGTATTTGCTGTATTCTGGCTGTGTCTCTCAGGTTCGATCTACATCCGGCTCCTGTCGGTCTGCACTTCTTTGCTTCATCCATCTTATCTAATTGGGTGGCTCTATATGTATGGGATGTTGGATGAATGGGTGTTCCTTCAGTCTCTGTTTAATCTTGCCTCTCTCTTCCTGCCAAGGGTATTCTTATTCTTTTGAGAGCCTTACAATCACTTGTGTTTCATTTGTTCTAAAACAAGCAGCTAATAGCCACTTATCAGTGAGTGCATACCATGTATGTCTTTCTGTGATTGGGTTAGCTCACTCAGAATGATATTTTCCAGTTCCAACCATTTGCCTACAAATTTCATGAACTCGTTGTTTTTGATAGCTGAGTAATATTCCATTGTGTAGATATACCACATTTTCTGTATCCATTCCTCTGTTGAGGGGCATCTGGGTTCTTTCCAGCTTCTGGCTATTATAAATAAGACCGATGAAAAGTTGTCTTTTTTTATATGTTATCTTTTTATATGCCCAAGAGAGGTAACTGGATCCTTTCAATGTCCAATTTCTGAGAAACCTCCAGACTGATTTCCAGAATGGTTGTAAATCTGCAACCCACCAACAATGGAGGAGTGTTCCTGTAGCATTTGCTGTCACCTGAGTTTTGATCTTAGCCATTTCTCACTGGTGTGAGGTGAAATCTCAAGTTGTTTTGATTTGCATTTCCCTGATGACTAAAGATGTTGAACATTTCTTTAGGTGTTTCTCAGCCATTCGGCATTCCTCAGCTGTGAATTCTTTGTTTAGCTCTGAACCCCATTTTTTTTAATAGGGTTAATGGAACTTTTGAGTTCTTTGTATATTTTGGATATAAAACGTCAAGATCTTTTCCAATCTGTTGGTTGGTTTTGTCCTGACCACAGTGTCCTTTGCCTTACAGGCTTTGCAGTTTTATGAGATCCCAGATTCTTGATGGGTAAGCCATTGGTGTTTTGTTCAGGAAAAGTGTTTGTTCCAGATGCTTCCCTAGTTTTTCTTCTATTAGTTTGAGTGTGTCAAACATGAGGACTTGCTTTTAAACATAAAAATTTGTTGGCTAATGAACTCAAACGTCAATTCCTTCTGAAAGGAATCCGAGGGGCTGGGCAGGAAGCTTGGTGGGTAAGAATGTTTATTGTGCAAACATGAGGTGCAGAGTTCAAATCTCCAGCTTCAACATAAAAGCTGGCATGACAGGATATGTCTGTATTATCAGCCCTGGGGAAAGACACAGGTAGATCCTTAGAGCTCACTAGCCATCGGCCTAGTTGAATTAAAGAACTTCGGGTTCAATGAGAGACCCTGATACAAATAAGGTAGAGGGCACTAGAGAAGAAAACCTTGTGTCCTCTCTACAGTTATGTGTATTAGATGTACACTCATGCACACATGCAACCCCCACATACAGGAACCCCAAGTCTGCTTCACTCATCTGCTTTCTAATGATGGCATTTGTTGAATTATAGTGCATGTGTTCACTACTCCCACAAGTTTTGTCAACAGCCTTGGTTTACACACTGAAAATGTCACAAATATCCTTGAATCCACTGGATCAATTGCCCATCTTGGTTTCTGTCTAAGACTTCAGCATTCATGGAGATAAAGAAGGTACGTATGCTGCCCAGTGAAGTGGTATGGGTTATAATTGGATTATCATTACAGCAGTCTCTCCAACCTTCAGTTTACATGTGAGGAAACTGAGTGTCGTTGTAACCAAATTAGTCCCATGGTCCACATTGCTTTATGCTTAGACCTTTCCTTTCTCCCACTCTCCCTCCTGCCCTTCATTCCTCCCTTCCTTTCTCTATCTCCATTTTCTAGAATACAGTGGGGTTTATGACACGACAACAAACTACATTAATCCCTTCTATCCCTGACTTCACATTCCTTTCTTGCTTCTTTCCTTCCTACCTCTTTTCTATGTATTGCCCTGGGGATTGAATCTGAGGCTTCTTGCTAGGCAGACTCTCTGCCAGTGAGCTGAGCTACAACTCCAGCCCATAGCAACTGTTTACGAGAGAATGTATCTTCAGAAGCGTGCTCTGTAGGCTCAGAATGGCCTCACACTCACAGTGTAGGACAAAATTTGTCTAGAATTTGTTGGGATCTTCCTGCTTCACCCTCTCAAATGCTGAGATGATACACACGAGCCACTAAATTGTTTCAAAAGTGAAATTTTATCGTCAAATATCTTGCGTGTATGTGTATGCATGTGTGTGGGTGTCTGGATGTCAGAGAACAACCATAGCTCTTGTTCCATAGATACTAACTACAGCCATATATTCATCCATATGTGTGTGTGTGTGTGTGTGTGTGTGTGTGTGTGTGTGTATAAACTTGACACAGCTTGGGAAGAGGGACTCTCAATTGAGAAAACGCATCTGCATAATTTTCTGTGGAACAAATCTGTAGTAGATTTCTTTCATTGCTGATTAATATGGTTGGGTCTAGCTTACTGTGTTTGGTGCCACCTCTGGGCTGGTGGTCCTGTGTGCTATAAGAAGGCAGGATGAGAAAGCCATGTAGGCAGGGGTCAAGGCAGTAAGGAACATTCATCCAAGGCCTCTGTGACAGCTCCTGTCTTCAGGTTCCTGTTCTGCATGAGCTCCTGTCCTCACTGCTTTGGATGAGGGACTCTAATATGTAAGTGGGGGTGCTGTAAACCCTTTGCTCCCCATGTTGCTTAAAGTCATGGTGTTTCACCACAACTCTAGCAACCATTACTATAACACTATCTGATACTAAATCACTGGCCTGCAACTCCCCAAGTAGTCAAGGTTGAGGACGATTAACCAAGTCAAATCCAGAGGATTCGCCCTTTTCTGCCTCTCCATTTCTCAGGTAACAAGTATATACCACCACACCTCGCTTTTCTCTGTGGGTTTTGGGGGTTGGACCATGTCCCCATGCTTATATAGCAAGTACTTTGTAGACTGAGCAGTCTCCCCAGCACCCACAAGGTCATATTTCATAATCGTTTTTTTTTTTCTGAAAAGTCTAAAATCTATTTTATTATTGATTCGATACTGATTTGAAAATAACTTTTGGAAGATTCTGCTATTTTGAAAATATACAAAGACAAAAGCACAATCCCTGAATTATTAAACAGAATTTCCCGAGAATCAATAATTCATCACATTTTCCAGCAAAAGGAAGGGGGGTGCAACCGAAAGCCATTAGTGCTTGAGAGATCTGAGTTCAGCCTGAGCCAATTTGACATTCAAATGGTCTGATATTTAGAAATTCCAGCTGTTTATCTTCACAAGTATGCATGCGGAAACACATGCTTGTTTAAAGTGATAGGGCTGTTGCTTGGTCTCTGCAGACCTATTTCCCTGTGCTACAACACATTAGAATGAGCTCAATGACCTTGGAGGAACAGCTATCCTCAGAGCAGGCATTTGCACACTGACGAACTTCAATAAAATCAATGATGACCAAGCACTCTTTAATTCCAGTGCCATTAGTAAGCTTGTCATTTTATTTCTGTTGGAACAACAAGACCCTATTCTTAATACTGCCTAGTGGCTTTGAATGCAGATTAGGAGGTCATGTTTACTAAGAATGCAAAGACCAAGGTTTCAGGTTCACCAACTCTGGGCCTTCTTAGGCTCAGACCTATAGCAGTTGGGAGAGGTATACTTGGGGAAATCACGGTCTGAAGAAACAGGGTAGAACAAGGTTAGTGTTCTTGGCTCTCTCCTGGAAGCGGCTTCCTAAGGTTGAGAGAGGTTCTCTCAGCAACATCCCCACCTCAGTGCATGGCACAGGATCTCTGTGAGATCTGGCAAGGGGGAGTAGATGGGAAAAAGGAGGCTTTTGATTGGCTAACCAGAGTAATTGGTGCTTGGCTGGTCCTCCCGAGGCTGAGGAAGTGTTGGACTGCTTTGCAAGGCTGTGGTAGCAGGGAAGGTAAGTTGTATTTTGTCAAAGGAGGTGATGTTTCAAATCTGGAGTTGATTCTTTTGAGTAGTGGTAACTTTTGATGGAGAATCTTGTCCCACTCCCTAGTCCCTACCTTGGATAGAGACAGCACCTCCAAGGTCCCAAGTAGTCACATACTGTTCCCTGTTTCCCAGAAAATGTTGCTGTTCTGAACCTCGTTCTTAATCTTTGGGCATAGGAAACATGTGTCTAGAAGACTTTTTCAAAGCAGCATATAGGAGATTATCTGTTATTTCCATCATGAAAAGTCATCCGAGTCTCTTGTAGCTCCTCGTGTAGCTTTCACTGCTAACTCTAAACACGTTTTATAATCACCAATTAGAACTGCCACCAATCTCTGAGGTCTCAAGAGTCACCGAGAACACCAGGTTTAGTGACCGACATATTCTGAGAGCAGGCGTGAGTATTGCCTTTACTTTGCGTCTTCTTCGGAGTCGGCCACACTACCTTGCTTTTCCTGTACCTTCTGAGCGCACCTATTCATCTCTGTTTATTGTTAGCACCCAAAACTCTCTGTGAGGACAAGCAGAGCTTACAGTGATTTCCCCAAACAAGGATGAAATTACTGGAGGCAAGAGGAATCATGTTCTAGTTTGGTTCGCATTACCGTGATAGAGCACTGACTGAAAGCATCAGTTCATTCATTCATTACACACTGCAATTACTGCAATTCACAGTTAATCCACCAGTGAGGGAAGTCAGCACCAGAACTGAAGCAGACTATGGAGGAATGCTGCCTACTGGCTCCACGGTGGCTTGCTCAATTTGCTTTCTTCTGTAACCCAGGACTACCTGCCTAGGGGTGCCATCGAAAACAGTGAACTGGGCCCTCCCAAATCAATTATCAGTCCATGCATATCTGCATGCCAGTCTGATGGAGAAAATTCCTCAGTTGAGTTTTCCTCTATTCAGGTGCCTCTTCTTTGTGCCGAATTGATAAAAACTATCTAGCACATCTACCTCTGTCCACAGCAGTGATGTTATACTATTATTACATTTATTGATTTACTTGTGTGGCAGATAAAGGACAAGTTTCTGGATCTGTTCTCTTCTACCAGGAGGGTTCTGGGTATTGAATTCAGTTTTTCAGTCTTGCTATAAGAACCTTTATCTTTTTGCTTTGAGTCTGGGATGAGGGAAGAAATCATAATTCATATACCTAATGACACAAGGTTAGTTAATTCAAGTCCCCAAAGAGACCTACTGTCCTCTTGTTTGGTTCATGAAATGCAATTATCTTGCCAAGGAAACTTTCATTATTATTGACTTGGACTAGGAAAGTGGGAGGGGGAGAAGGAGATGGGGAGGAGAGCAAGGAATACAGAATCTGCTGAGGTTCAAATGTAGCAAAGGCTACTTTGCCACACACCTTGAGATGCTGTAAGAGCATAGCAGGCATCTGCAGAACCCATTCACGTATAAAGTACATCTTATCTGACACAGTAGAAAAAGAGTTCTCCGGGGCTTTAAAGACATGGATGGCTTCATTCAAGAACTCAGGGATAAAATGAAAATTTCAGTTTTCGGTGAATGACTTGTTTGTTTGGGCTCACAAAGTCCATTTTCTCCCTGACTGACCCTATTTTAGATGGAATCATCACATGCCCAAGTGCGATTGTTTAGACTGAATATGTGTGAGTCACAGACATGTCTACATGGCGGTCTTTCAACTCCAGAGGCTGAGCCGCTGGTTATATCTTCATTATAGGGCCTCAGCCTCCTCACCAAACAGATAGAACTCCTTTTTATTCCATCAAAAAATAAAATTACTGACCACAGATAGCACTGAAGTGTAAGACTAGGGAAAAGACAGGAAAACTGGAGAGACTGAGAAAATATAGCTCATAGGCATTCAAAGTAAAGTTTTCTGAATTTTACCAGCCTTGGCTACTCTGTTTTGCCCCCTTGTCCTACACTCACTCTGGAAACCAATGTCAGAGCCATGCTTTCAAAGCATAGTTCACATCCCATATGACATAGGTCAGAAGGTGTCTCCCATTTTGTCCCACTGGGAGTGGATTGCAAATATGGTGTTTGAAGTGGGTCCTATAGAACTTGGGCTTCCTATGTGATGGAGCCATGGCAGTGACAATTCAAGGAAAGGTGTGGTGTGCACAGACAGGGCAGAATGAGTTTGGGAAAGAGTGAGTAGCTCTTTATTGTTGAGGTAGAAAGTCTCACCAGCAAGCTAATGCTATAAAAGATTCAGATGTACAGACTTGGTTTTAGAACTGTTTTAAATATGGAGAGAGAGAGAGAGAGAGAGAGAGAGAGAGAGAGAGAGAGAGAGAGAGAGAGAGAGAGAGAGACACAGAGAGACAGAGACACAGAGAGAGACAGAGACACAGAGAGAGACAGAGACATAGAGAGAGGGACAGACAGAAAGAGAGAGATAGAGAGAGACAAAGATAGACAGAGACAGAGAGACTAATATTAATATGAAGAGAGGAGAAAAGCAAATAAAGATGGTAGATATAGATTGATAAAATGATGTATAATTGATAAAAGATAGCAGATAGATTGATAATAGCTTCATGAGATACATAGCAATGATATAAAGGTAGATGATAGGTAAATGAGTGAGATATAGGTGATAGATCATAGGTAAGAAGAGGATAGGTATAGAGATGAATAGATATATTCATAGACAATAGATGGATAGATAGATACATAGATAGATAGATAGACAGACAGACATAGCCCAATTTAAAGCAGAAGAGAAATGAGAGAAGGACAGAAGAAGATGGAAATGGGTGATCTTAGTCACTTTTCTATTGCTAGGTTGAAATGCCATGACCAAGAATCAACTCACAGACTAGCTATACTCTATAGCTAGTGTCTGAGAAGATGTGATGTGCCATCAGGAACAGAAGCTAGATGGTCACATTTTCATCCATACACAGGGAGCAGAGAGTATGTCCAGGCTATCAACCCTCAAAAGCCACCTGAATGACATTTCCTCCAACAATGCCATGCTTCCTAAAGGTTTCAAAATCTTCTCAAGCAGTACTACCAACTGTAAACCAAGTACTTAAATTTATAGCCTATGAGGGCATTTCTCATTCAAACTACTACAGGGGGAGGCATATCATGTTTTAAAGACAAGTCTAAGATTACATAGATGCCCACTGTCTTTATTTGACTCTGTTCTCTTCAGGTGACATAGAGTTGCTAGAAATTTTGGATCATGTGATTGGGGAAAATGCCATTTTTAAATAATTTTCTAGTCTACTTTTGTAACTGCTTCAAAGTAAAGAGGGGGAAGTATTGTAATACTGTGGAAGGCATCATGCAATATCATCCAATAAACATTAATCGGTCAATACTGTCAACTTGATAGGACTAGGAATGCCTAGGAGATACACTTTCTAGTCACGTTTTGCAGGAAGGTTCTGGATCAGGTTGGCTGAAGTGAGGAGAGTAAATGCCTAAATGTGGCAGCACCATCCTCTAGGCTGGGTTCCCTGGCTGAATAAAAAGGACAAAGTGAACTGAGCACCATTCTCTCTCTCTCTCTCTCTCTCTCTCTCTCTCTCTCTTCTCTCTCTCTCTATCCTGATCTCTCTCTTTCTCCTCTCTGCATCCTGACTGGATGCCATGTGACCAGCTGACTCATGCTCCTGTTACCATGTTTTCCCTGACTTGACCATATCTTCATGCTTTGAGACAAAGCAAGCCCTCCTTTCTTTTATATGCCTTTGTCAGTTTTGTTGTTGTTGTTGCTGTTGTTGTTGTTGCTGTTGTTGCTGTTGTACTACACTGTAACTGGAAAAACAAGGCATACTTGATGCCACCTAGACCCCTTCTTTCTCTAGCACCTCTCACTGGAGACTGGCTTTCTTAACCTTTTCAGAATTGGCTTTCACCCCCATAAAAATCCTCCACTGTCTCTGAAGTGATAATAATGAGATATTCTTAACTGATCTATGTTCACATTCATGATAATTTTGGAGAATGGACAAATTCCCCAATGGTAATATGTTACAAAATTTAGGAGCCCTGGATAATTTAGTAGAATCTCATTTGGTTTCCAAGGGTTGTGGTTTCAAATGACTATAAGCAATGCTTCTTCTCTCTAGCTACAGGAACCCTGTGGTGTTTACTGTTCTACTGCCACGAAGAGGCCCAGTGGCCAAGACAATGCTTAAAAAACAAAGCATTTAGTTGGGGTTTGCTTACAGTTCTAAAGGGTTAGTCCATGATTATCATGGAGGAAACAGTAGCTCAGAGCTTTCCAGCCTGACATACATCAGGCAAAGGCTTCTCCACCCACATGCCAGTTCCCAAATAACTACATGGAAGCTTAATATTTATGCATAAAGGCCTAGGCCATGAGCTATGTGTGTTCCCTGACTGTTGGAACTTATATTAACTGGTTTATACTATCCTATGTCTGACAATGGCTAGTTACCTCTCCTCAGTTTTGTATATCTGATTTCTTCTGAGTCTGGGCAGGGAATCTTCCCACCTGACTATTTCCCAGAGTTCCTCTCAATTTGCCATATATCCCATTTTATAATCCTGCCTCAGCTTACTGGCCATCAGATTTTTATTGACAGGTGGTCCTTCCACATACTACACAAAATATTATCCCTACACAACAGTCTAAAGAAGAAAAATTATATGATCATATTGAATGATGTAGAAAAAATTTTACAATACCTTACATTAATTAGTTTGTGAGAAAGCCCTAAATTTTCAATTGGAAGTATACAACAATTCCTATAGCTAATGATATCATTGGTGGGAGGGAAATCCATGCATTACCTCTAGTTAGGAAAAAAATCAATAATGATTTTCCATCACAATAATTCCAATTGTGAACTCTTGCATAGTACAATAAAACAAGAAAGGAAACAAAATGTGTAACTACTAGAAATGGATGCATACAACACATTTAATTACAAATAATATGACAATCTAGCCCAAAACTTGAGAAGAAAAGAAGAAGAAGAAGAAGAAGAAGAAGAAGAAGAAGAAGAAGAAGAAGAAGAAGAAGAAGAGGAGGAGGAGGAGGAGGAGGAGGAGGAGGAGGAGGAGGAGGAGGAGGAGGAGGAGGAGGAGGAGGGGAGAGGAAGAGGAGGAGGAGGAGGGAGGAGGAGGAGGAGGAGGGAGGGAGGAGGAGGAGGAGGAGGGGAGAGGAGGAGGAGGGAGAGGAGGAGGAGGGAGAGGAGGAGAAGAAGAGCAGCAGCAGCAGCAGCAGCAGCAACAACAACAACAAATTTACTCTGCAACTAACCAGCAAACACAGAAAAGTCACATGCTCTAAGGCAAATATTCAACCTTCCTTTGCTTCTCTATATAAATCAGACCATCAAGATTTGAAATGTACAGTATAAATGCCAGTTATAACAGTGTTACAAAAGCGACATGCTTGGATATTAATCAATCAAAACAGAGGCAGGATTTACATGCATCAATGTGCAAAACATGATTAAGAATAATCAAGGAAGGTCTAAATGAACTGGTAACTAGTTTCTGTTTAGGGGTTGGGAGGTAGGGTCATTTATTCTAAAGTTATTCTATAGCTTCAAAATACTTCCAATTAAAATTCCACAAAACTATTTTGTATGTAATGAGAAGATAATGGCATTAAATGGAAATGATCTAGACCAGTGTGTCCTAGGCAAACTTGGGGGTGGGGCTCAGTTCAGATCCCCAGCACCCAGTTAATATGAGTATGGTGGTATGTGCCTGAATCTTAGTTGGAGGGAACAGACAAGTGAATCCCAGGGGCATATTGGCCAGTGCTTAGCCAAATCAATTAACTCCTGATATCATGACAGACTCTGTCTCAAAGACTAAGATTACCTCCCCCTGTTCTTTTTGTTTTACAAGTTTATTTATCTTTATTTCATGTGTAATGAATGGTTTGCCTGAATGTATATATGTACACCACATACATACCTAGTGTCTGTAGAAGCCAGAAAAGAGCATCAGATTACCTAGAGCTGGAGTTATAGATGGTTGCAATTTGGGTGCTGGGAACTGTACCTAGGTCTCTTACAAGAGCAGCAAATGCTCGTAACCACCCAGTCATCTCTCTAGCCCCCAAGGCTGACTCATCTTCGTCTTCCATAAATCCTTGCAATAATTCATTGTGCCATTTACAAATCCTTAATAAGGGGAGTCACTTGATAGGGTTCATGCTCATTGTATGATGGAAAAGAAAAAAAAACCCATACAATTCAATTCCAGTAAGGTATACAGACAGCCTCACTTATGTCTTAATTTCTAAGCACATATGATAGCTGGACCCTGTGAGATTAATTTTACATGTGTGAGGCAATTGATGTCAAAGCAGGAGAAAAAAATCAACATGGACTTCACTTTTGATTTTGACACATGTATTTTCTTGAACCTGTGAGCATCAAAGCCTCCCTGGCAAGCTTTGATGCTCCCCTTCCTCACTAATGAAGATCTTCAAACTCTGCTTGTTCACACATCCACCGGCCCTCAAAAGAAGCGAACAAATGTCAATTGCTTTCCGTCCCAGTTCGTCACGCAAGATGTCTGACAGCATGTGGTTTTAATGAATGCCTTGTGAGCTCCCAGGCCCAGGTTCTCAGCTCTCTCCCTTTCTTGGCTCAGGGCCCAAATGAACATTGCCTGGCTGGTGTGGATACAACAGAGCCTGTTGAGCAGATGTAATCACAGGCCACCCTCCATTTAGCAGTCAATCAATTTAGCTGACACCTAGTCCTTTGGGCTAGATGTGCATGAAGGTGTGAGTATTCTTGACTCTCTGTGAAATTCCTTATCATATTGATCTGTTTTTCTAAACACATACAGGGATATGTTTCTGATTTTACCATACAAGTCTTTTGAAAAGCCCCAGTACAATATGAAAATCAAAGCCTATTTCTTTCTGAGCCTGTTTTCCTAGGTGACAAGAAGTACGAACTCAGTTCTGTTTGTGGTTTTCTCTCTTGGGGAATCTTGTTGAGAGTTACTTGCCTTGCATGGATTGGTAGCTTGGAAGGATGGGACTGGGAGAGTTTTGTCTTAAATCTAAAGTGCTGAGTTAAATGCTCTTCAGAACTTAGGAATCACCTGTCAGGTAAGAGTAGTTTCCCTTTGTGTCCTCTCAAATTTGCATCTTTTAACTTTCAACCAAGAAGCATTGAGAGTATGAGAATATGTAGATACTATAATTTATCAAGTTGAATTTAAAGTAAAACCTAAGAGTAGAGACCCTGATTCTAACTGAGAATTTCATGCATGCGTGTGCATGTATGTATGTGTGCATGAGCGAGCATTCATGTGTGTGTGTGTGCGTGTGTGTGTGTGTGCGTGTGTGTGTGTGTGTGTTTATGCATAAGTGTGTGTTTGGGGAAGGCGTTTAGTGGTTAAAAATTCTTGCTGCACAATACTAAGAACTGAAGATTGGATTCCAGTACCTATATAAGACCAGTATTGTACAAACACCCATTTTTCTAGCTCAGAGGGACACAATGCCCTGTTCTGCTTTCCCATAGGTACACAGGCACATGCATCACTCCACATATATGCACATACACTCATACTATCACAGAATCGTACATAAGGAAATAAAATTCTTTATAGAAAAATACTTTCATAAGAGGAAAGCTAGGGAGATGGCTTAGTGAATAGAGAGTTTGATGTGGAAACATGAGGACCAGAGATTAGATACTCAGAACTCACTTAAATGCTTGGCAAGATAGGAGCATCTCAGCTGCCATCCCAGTACCTGGGAAGTAGAGATGGGTCCATGACTTACTAGACTAAATCAATCAGTGGGTGATAGGTAGGTCCAAGGGAGACACCCTGCCTCAGTCTATAAGGTAGAGAGTAACTGAAGAAGACATTGGACATCACCCTCTGGGACACACACACACACACACACACACACACACACACACACACACACACATCCTCTCATAGGTGTACCCCACAAACTATGGGAAGGTTCTGTGATAGGAAGTCTACCCTAACCACTTCATTCACTGACGGTGTTCCTATGAACCCGGAGAGTGTGTTCTCCATGGAAACTGGTCTCCATTAGTAAGACCAATGAGTATGTCAACAATCAGTTGTCTAGGGATTCTTTTTCTGTATTGATAACCTGGACAGGAAATGAGCCCTTGGGGTGTGAGTGCCTGGCATCTTTTGTCCCCCTTTATGTTTGGCAACAATGAACAGCCATAGGCAGGAGGGGAGTAGTGGCAAGAGGCAGATCTAAGGTTACAGTCCTTGTGTTGGCCTTGGGTATTGGGACTCTTGGTCCTTGGCTGTGGCTAGTGTTGCAGTTCTCTGCTTGAGGTCTGGGATCCTTGACTCTGAGAACTTGGACATTTTCTGGATCTCTGGTGACCAGACTCTGCAGGTTCTCTTCTCTGGCTTCTTACAGCCTTTTGTTAACATGGATGTCCTGCTGTCTCTCCTAGTCTCTGCTTCTTTCCTCTTCTTGCCCTGGCTGCTTTTTCTGTGGACACTGCTGACTCACACAGAGTGTCTGCCTTTTTTTCCCTTTGGATGGACTACATTAGGAGCTACGGTCTGAGCTCAGGCACTCACTGCTGCCCAGGACTCAGTGTGGAAGGCAGGCCTTAAGGAATTAGCTCTGGTCAGACAGTGGGCACATGAGAGGGATCAGCAGGCAGTTTATGGCTGTCTACCCACATTAATAGGCAGAGTCATGCCTGTGGGTGTTAATGGTAGGCGAGTCTAAGGCAACTGTTCTCAACCTTCCTAATGCTGAGAATTTAATACAGTTAATAACTTTAATACAGTTCTTCATGTTGTGGTGACCCCCAGCAATGAAATTATTTTTGGTGCTACTTCATAAGTGTAATTTTGCTACTGTGACAAATTCTAATGTAAATATCTCTGTTTTCTGATGCTCTTAGGTGACCCTTTTGAAAGGGTTCTCAGACCTCCAGGGGGACATGACTCACAGGTTGAGAACTGCTGGTCTAAGGCCTCTAACCTTATTGAGCAGCCAGGGGGTGTTGCTAATGCTATGGGATGCACTATTTGTTGCATATCTCCCAGAACCCAGAATTCAAGAAAAGAAGCCATGCTGTTGTAGTATAGAGCCCATGGCCAGTGGGTAGATGCTCTTGAGCTTGCAGGCCTAAGTGTGTAGAATCCAGTGTTGCTGTGTTTGCTCCATGTGGCTTCAGGTCTGCCCTTTGGGGTACAGATGGTGCTCAAAAGGTCCTCAGCTGTTCCTTTCCTCTGCCAAGACAACTGAAGCTAATAGTGAGATTGGGCTTAACCCACACTACTAAAAGTTAATTTAGTAAACACAAGATAACTTGAAAGAAGCCCTTATTGGGTCTGGTGATGACTCAGGCATGTGCCTCTTATTCAGACTGAGAAGGCCTTTGAGAGCTAATCACAGCATTGCCAGTTAGCAGTAGTCCCATAGCACTCCTGAGGGGGCAGTGCTTTCTGTCTCTCTCTGGCTATATTAATGAATCAATGAGGCTCTTGATTGCCACATCTCTAGTAAAAAAAACTTTCTCAAACAGCATTGGTTATGGTGGATCTTCGGGATCTTTGCATGACTCTCTTGTGGAACATTCTAGAAGGATGGTGCTCACATAGGAACAGTCCAACTGGCTGTTAGACTCATAGGCTTTGGCTTAAGTCACCTTAGGCAGCAATGACTGCCAAATAAGGGGTCACATTGCCCCACCCCCAAATCTTTGCTGGTTTACATAAGGCATGTTCATGCTATAACTAGAGAAACTTGTCATAGACACTAAGAGTGATATTAAAAAAAAAACAGAATTTTAAGCAGTGCTATGCACAAGGGAAGATGGATCGTCTCCTGTCTCAATCCCAGTTATTTCTCCCTAGAGCAGAGAGCCTCATTACGGGCAGCTCTTCCTTTCTGGTCTATGATAGTATCTACATCCCATGATCCACATTCAGAACTGCCTTGTACTCCATCTTTACAGAGAGCTCATGGAGATGCCAAACCTTGTTCTGGACCTAAGGATTTTGCTATTCAGAATGAGGCCTTTCAGGTTAGGTATCACCTAAGAGCTTGCTGGAAATATAGGCTCCTGTATCCCAGAAACGTCCTCTGAAATTGAATCCACATTGTCTCTGACTCAGTGTACTATAAAGGCCACTTAGAGCAGTGCATAAGGAGGGATATAACTAGAACTCATTTGTGATGCTAAGACTAAAGAGAGTGGAAATTAATTGGTAGTTAGTTAAGAGTAAAATAGAGCCTCCTTTACAGAGCAGAGGTGCAAACTGAAAGTTTAAAAGGCCAAGATGATGACGTCAGTGAAGGGATGTTATGGTGGAAATGGTGGGATGATTTTTTTCACATTTGTCTTGGAGAAGCTTTCTTTTCATATGGCCCAGCAATAAGCAGTAAGTGTTAATCCCAAAGATGGGAGGAGAAAGACAAGTGCCACAAATCATCACGGCCAAATTTATTAAAGAAAGTTTTGTTATTCTTGTACACAGATTAGTTTCCCCTAAGGCAGGGTTCAAGAATTTAGCATTGGTCATGAGAAAGACTATGTTTTGATAGATGAAGAGTATGGAATTTCCAAATGTGGGATTTGGCAGGCAAAATAGGTGGGATTACAGAAGCGGAATATAAGAATAACAAGGTGGCCATAGCAACAGGTAGTCATAACAACACACAGTCATAATATGATAGTCATAGCAAGTTAGTCATAGATAGTCTTAAACCTTTTAGACAAAGGTAGGGTTGCAAAATGGTCATAAACAACTTTTTGAAACAAAGACATGGCTACTATTTCCTGGAACAGGCAGTACAGAACTATTTGTAATTAAAGTTACATATGGGGCATAGCCCAATCCCTGAGATACAGAGGTTTTATCATAAACAAGAAAGAGTCTAGTCTGTCTTTATTATAAGATAGTTTTAAGCTCAGGATGAAGGCAGGGCGGTTCATCAGAAGTAACACCGGGGCCTGATTCTGAAGAGAAGACCAAGTTCAAACATTGACATGAAAGCTCCAACAACTTTGAAAACTTTAAAAAGACTTAATCAAATAAAACAAGGGAGTTATCACTGAAGAGAAGCTTTGCAATAAATGACTGAAATGAGAATTCAAAAGGCAATATATTAGAAAGAGTTGAATATAGTATGTATGTATGTATGTATGTATGTATGTATGTATATGTGTATGTATTTGAACTAGAGGTTCCATGTAGTCCAGACTAACCTTGAACTTTCTATATAGCCAAAGTTGACCTTGAATTTCTAGTCCTTTGACCTCTACTTTTGCCTCCAAAGTGTTAAAAGTACCACAGGTGGTTCGTGTCATACTGGAAACTGAGTCCTGGGCTCTTTGCTTGCTAGGCAAGTGCTCTCTACAAACCCAGCCCAATTGTTGAAGATTAAAAACTCCTGCACTTTGATTATATGGCATCTGTTGCCTTTGGTGTCCTCCATTAAAAAAACATAACCCAACTACTGCCATGTGTGTGGGTCCCTGAAAGCTCTAATGCCAGCAGAGAAATGAGCCATGAGAGGCAAGAAAGACATCCACTTCAACATGACTTAGCTGGGCTGGTTCAAGCTTCTGGAGTCTGCAGCTTATTTTTGACATATTTGAGGACAGTATAACTTTGAAAAAAAGATTCTTTGTGACAATTATCACAACAAAGCTTAAGGAATTACTATGTCAGAACTTCTTTGTCAAGTTCATTTCTTTTGTACTGGAATGGCATCTGTTGACTAAGAAACAATGCTCCAGAGTCCAGGGGATTCAAATGGAGCCTGATTCCATAGAATAGAAAAAGACCACACAGTTATTAACAACATCCACTTCAGCCATAAATAAGAAGAAAAGGTCAGTGCTCTGGCTAATCCTGGTTGTCAACTTGATGAAGTATAGAATCAACCAACACCCAAGCAATAGGGACTCTTGTGAGAGATTTTTTTTATTGAGTCATGTCTTAGTGACTGTGAAGAGACACCATGACCAAGGCAATCCTTATGAAAGGAAATATTTAATTGAGGGTTAGTTATAGTTTTAAAGGGTTAGTCCACAGTCATCATGGCGGGAAGCAGACAGACATGGCACTGGGGAAGCTTTACATCCAGATCCACAGGAACCAGGTTGAAAGACACTGATCCTGGCATAGATTTTTGAAATCTTGAGGCTCACCACCAGCATAACACACCTCTTCCAACAAGGTTTCTTAATATCTCTTAATCATTCCAAACAGTTCATCAACTGGTTAGTAAGCATGCAAATATATGAGCCTATGGAAAGGGGGCAGTGTTCTCATTCAAATCACTCCAGATCATTCGAGGTTGGGAAAACCCGTGCTAAATTTCTGCCACATCTTATGGTGGCATCCCATATAAAAGGACATAGAATGAGGAAGCTTTGGCTTTTTGCCAGCTTGCCCTCAGTCTTGCTGCCAAGTTCATCTATCCTAATGGTGAAGCATTCCTTTGTTGCTATTAGAACTTACTTCTTTATGATTCCACTGTATAAGGAAGGCCCTTTATAAAGTTTCTGGGACTCCAGAATCATATTAACACTGTTGAGGCATGCAGTCTCATGAACTTAACAGCTACCATATTCTTGGCCTTTTCACTGGGAGGCAGCCACTGTTAGACTATGGGGACCATATATTCTATTAGTTTTCTTCCTTTAGAGAACTCTAAAGTTAATGTATACAAGGCTCTGGGCTTCGCGGATAAGCATTAGCACAGTGTTCACATGGGCTGTCATTTTTCTCCTCCCTGAATTCACAGTCCCCATGTGTAATTCTGTAGTCCGTTCTACCAAGAAGTGAAGCCTGTTTTTCTACCTTCTGAGTCTGGCCTGGGCCCTGCTTTTTTCTATGGTTGATGGAATGTGCTAGGAATGACACTGAGAATTGCCTGTCCTGGGCCTTCAGTTCCTCTTATGAAACCCTGAATTGTTGCTGGGTTAATAAGCAAGAGGGCCTCCCTGCAGATGAAAACCCGCATGGAGCAGCCGTAGTCAACTCCAGCTTAGTGCATTTGGGCCATCTGTCCCTATGGGGATCCAGCAGCTGGTCATGTAGATCCATAAGTGGGCCTGGCTGATGGCAACTAGAGTACAGCCGAGTTCTACCCAAACAGCTCATAGTAGTTCCATTTCTATAGTTGTGACAAAGTTGCCTGGCACATGGCAACTTAGGGGAGAATGGGTCTAATTTAGCTCATTCTTCTAGGCTACAGTATGTTACTGGGGGAGTGTAAGGTGGGGAGAAGCAGCTAGCCCCATTCATAGCTTAGAGCAGGGAGAAATGATTCCTGCTCAGCTAGCTTTCTCCACTCCCAGTCAACTCAAGTCCTCGAACAAGGGGGAAGGGGCATGGTGCTGTCCCTTTCAGGATGGCCTCCTCACATCAACAGAGGCATCAAGTTGACAAAACAGATCAGCATGGAGCTCAAACCATCACTGAACCTTTACACTAATCTTCATTAGCTTTGATGAGCTTCTTCACAGAGTGGATACTTCAGCTTGTTCAGAAATACTGTGTGCTGCTACCCCATCAACATTGACTTTCTTCTAGTACAAGTTCACATTCAGACCACGTGTGTGCATGTCTCCTGGGCTAGTCTGCTTTGTCTGTCAGGGTTTTGCCCACCCCTTCACTTCTCTCCTCTCCTCTTAGCTCTGACTTCCCCAGTCCACTCTTTCCCCTACGTATCCCCTTCCATCCACCCAACAGCTTTCGAGTGCAGTTATCTATTTCTTTTCAATTCCAGACATACATTTTAGTTTTTGTAGAGGGCTTAGACTTCAGGAAATCTTCTTCATCATTTTAGCCCTTTCAACAATCTGCACAAGGCCAGTACCTCAGTGGTGCAGCCCTGGCCTTACTTGCTTGAGGCCCTTCAAGGGGCACCTGTGCAGAGGCAGGAGAAGACAAGTTGCCTGGCTTGTTTATTATGACCATTGTAATAATACAATGCTCTGAGCTTTTCTTCTTATTTATGGCTGAAGTGGATGTTGTTAATAACTGTGTGCTCTTTTTCTATTCTGTGGAATCAGGCTCCATTTGAATCCCTGGACTCTGGAGTAATGTTGACACCTGTGTATTAGCTATCTGTGGGTTGACAGTTTTGAGGTAACTTTTTTCCTTTGCGCTTCTTACAAACTTTAACTTTTAAGCTGACATTTTCAATTAAAAGTGTAGAGACTATTAACTTCATTTCTGTTTCTGCCTGAGAGAATGAGGGGGCAAATTCATTTTGGAATCAATGAATACTAAGAGAGAGCACAGGACATCAGCATTCCAGCCAGACTCGCTAAGAGCCTTCCAAACCCACCCTGAGGCATCTCAGCTAAAACGAGCTACTCTCTAGTATCCTGTGAGGTCTGAGAGTTTACACTTTAATTATTTCTGAGGATTCAGGAAAATACAAAGTATAGGAATGAGAGCTGCATAGTTCTCAAGACCAGTATCTTTCTGAAATAAGAAAATCAGAGTCCCAAATGTCTATTACCTTCCTTGGAGTTGTGGAAAGGGTGGTGCAAAAATAGTAGATTAACTTTGCTGGTGGAGATTTGGAGATAGCAAAGGGGAATGATTCAGACACCGGAGAGGAAGAGAGAAACATTTTGGGGTTACAGGGCAAACTGGCTTTTATATAGTAAGAGAATATGGTCTTCTCTCTCTCTCTCTCTCTCTCTCTCTCTCTCTCTCTCTCTCTCTCTCTCTCTCCAAACAAACAAGCAAACAAACAATTGCTTCAAGTTATATATTCATTTTCAGAAATTCTTCCATATGGCTCATTTGATTTTTTTCCTATGATTTTTTTAACCTAGGTCCTAAAGCTTATATTGATAAATGTTAAAAAATGCTATTTACAACAACAGTAAGCTAAAGTTGACATGTTCATCGAGTTGGATTAAACTGGTTATAAAATTCCAACAGTACATCCACGAATAGAAGGTTCCAAGATGCCCAATTTTCATCTTATCAAATAAACCCAGGGAGTAGGGGAGGAGTAAGGAGAAACAACTTGGTTTGCTATGTGTATGTTAAAATACTACAAAGTGATACATCACAACACACACACACACACACACACAAATATTCACACAAATATATACACACAAACACACACGTACACACACAAACACAAACATATACACACACACACAAACACACACATATTTTCTTTCTTAAATACAAAATTTTCTCAACATTTTTGCTTAGCCATTCATATACCAAAAGAAGTAATCACTGTCAGAAGTAGCATTTCTTGTAAAATAGGCAGAAATAAAATACTATGAAATAAAGTAAAAATTGGCAGTGCTCATGGGTAAAGCATCAGGTCCCCATACCTTCTTTTTAATCAAATCTTTTGTTCATGAGAAGAGACGTAGGCCATTTCTTAGAACAGTCCACCTGATTCATGGAGTAGGGGAAGGGTAGGAAAAACCAACCTGGTTTGCTATGTGTATGTTAAAATACTACACATGGAGTTACCAAGAGGAGTTGTCTCCTGTAGAATTCCCTCAGGTCCTGACCAGCAGCTGTCTCTTTTCTACATTCCAGAAGAATTCACACCAGTAAGTAATCAAGGTTTATTTCTAGCAGGTGAGAAGCCAATTACAGCGGACCCTCTAGAGCAGAGAGCAGATGAAGCTAGGCTTCAGAGGCAAAGGGCTGCCTCTCGGGTCTGGACTCTTCTCTGTCTAGTATTTCTCCGATCTTCAATCGCTACCCGCCCCCCGGAGCAGTTTGGGGTGGGTCCTTCCTGAAATAGATGGAGGCTTTCTGTACTGATAACTCAGGCTGTTAGAGGGGCGGCTGTCGGCTGAGACACAATGGACAAAGGCTTAGCTGCCCGTGAGGTTGGGAAATTATTAGAGAAACACTCCAGAGATTGGGATCCGTGAGATCAAGACCAGCCTGAGCTACAGAGGGATACCAACAGAATAAAAGGAATGGAAGGAGGAAGGGAAAGAGAGGGAGAGAAAAGGAGAGAGAGAGGGAAAACTGAACTACCTAGGTTTAAAAAGAACTAGGTTTAGATCGTAGGAATGGATTGTAAAATCCCTTTCACATCTATTTCATTTTTTTTCTATTACTTTTAGATTTGTTTAATTCTTCTGTATGTTAAAGTTTCTCTCCATTCCTTATTCTTATCTCCTCAGGATTAATCACTGGCCTAGTGTTCGATCCTCAGTCTCTCCATGCATATTTTAGTGCATATTTTAAAATATGTGCTATGAATCCATATTTATGAGCCATACATAGAGTTACTCTGGATGTTTCCAAATTTATACAAGTATCACATTTTAAATATTCATCCTCTAGTTGTGTGTTTCCTCACAGACTTGGGGTTTTTGACAGTTTTCTGCACTGGCAGCAATCTCAGCTTTTAAAAATCATTACTGTTGCATTATATTTCATTGTATGACTGTATTAATTTATCAATTTCCCCGCTAGTTGGCATTTGAGCTGCTCGTTACCCATTAAACATCCTTGCGTGCATGCTGTTACTTTCACGGAAATCAAGAAACCCTTGGATAGGTGGGGTTGGGATGGGCTCATTTTGCATTTCATAAGCTTCTTTTTCCCAAAGGAAAGTTCTACTTTACACCCTCACCAATCCTGAATGGCCAACTGTCATCACCCAACGCTTGTGCTGCCCAAACTATTTTTGGCCAATGTAAAGATCTGTAATTGAAAATTTGTCCTTTCCCTCCACATTGGTGACATTCATCATCACCGTTAGGGTTTGAGAGTCCTTTACAAGCCATGCTGAGACTTAGTCTGTGTAACCATGCTGACAGCTGGAGGCCCTCAGAGGTGACAGTTTATGAGGGCACAGCCCGAGGGATTCATGCTGCTGCCGTGAGGGTGGGCTGTTCATCTCAACAATGGACTTCCAGCAGAGAACAGTTAGTCATCTTTCCATCTCTCCTGTACATTCTTAGTATGTGGATAGGACGACTCCACAAAACCATCAGAGCATGAAGGCCTTCTTGTTGATTTCCAATTTGCTTTACATATTTTAACAGGCATGTGGAATTGAGTATACGCCTATGTGTGTTTATGTGCATTTGTGTGTGGATGTGTATGTGTGTGTACATATCACATCTCCTAACAAAATCCTCTCTTTATATCTTGCCATGGTGATACTTTATAAAGAAATTTAAAATTTCACAGTGCTCAAAATTCATTAGAATTTTGGTTTTATGTTATCCCATGCATTTTCTAGAAAATTCAGTATATATCCCGAGGTCATGAGGATTCCATTTATGGCTCTCCCGACACTTCATTACTCTGTTATTTTTCATTTATGATTTGTTCACCTTAAGGTTGTTTATGGCCACTTTGTGAGATAGAGGTCTAATTTTGTTTTTCATAGAAAATGTTTCAATATTGTCTGTTCCTTTTTGTAAATGGTTTTA
Organism: Rattus rattus; assembly: GCF_011064425.1. Taxonomy (NCBI): domain Eukaryota; kingdom Metazoa; phylum Chordata; class Mammalia; order Rodentia; family Muridae; genus Rattus; species Rattus rattus. Next base: position 103,009,582 of record NC_046161.1, read on the forward strand.
TTTCTACAGTTTGTACTGAAACATTTTTCATATGTGTCTATTTATAGATGCTGTAATTTATTTGCTTTGATACATTATGTTGTTAATGTGTTGACGCTGTGAAGACCCCCCTACCCCTTTTTTTATATTTGTGTGTGTGTGTGTGTGTGTGTGTGTGTGTGTGTGTGTGTGTGTGTGTGTAAGAATCAAACCAGGGTTTTACACATGCTGGGCAAATGCTCTACCAATAAGATACACTCCATCCTTATCCTTCAATCTTAGAAAACATTTTGTACATTTAATAAAACAATTTCCTTATCCTGTTCCTAAAAATACATTTTCTTTGCCAGTGACAGTTTCTTATGATGTAGGGATCCACTTGTGGAGATTCCTGGTAATATGACTCCAATTACAGCTTTGGCTCTCGGGAATAGCTTCAGCCGCTGCAGTAAAACCTCACTTACCAGTCTGTGATATTTAAAATTTGAATATTGTGTATCTGTGACTATGCTTGACTTTTTATTTCTTCTCAGTTACTGTGGCTTTTTCTCTTTCCGTCAATACCACCATAACTAAGGCATCTTAGTAATCTTTTCATTTAGCCTCAGTTTATCTTAAGTGACAGAAGAGGTTAGGCATTTTTATCTCCATATTGTAGAGTGATTGTGTCCAAGAAGCTCTCTACCTAGCCACACGTCACCCAGACTCTCTGGCAGTAGTGTGTATTCATGTGACCGGCACTCAGCAGAGAGAGTCTGCTAGAGAACATGGCATGAGGAAGGAGGAAACTTCCTTTATTGTGAGACAGAGTTAGTGGAGGAGAACATCAGTTAAGGGGATGGCTACCTGGCAGTGGGTGTGTTACAAAACACCTGCGGAGGAATCTTTTACACGAGCATTGAGGAACTGAGCCATTACAGCAGCTGATGGGCTGGGCTGGTGAGAAGGTATTGCCAGCATTAGACCAGCAGAGGTGGGCAGATGGCAGGAACAGTAGAAAGCTAGGTGCATGGATGAGTGACCTTGAGGATGACAGTCCTCTAGAATGATGGCGTCCAGTGAAGGTGCTGAGGTATCAGAAGTTAAAGGCTGCGGGAGCTGCTATGACAGGTACAAGGGGAATGCTTAGGACACTGTCTGATGGGAGATTTGAGAATGGTTATTAGGACATGTCTCTTGGAGGAAAATGGCTAGATCAACAGATTCCATTAGAAAGAGCAAGAGTAGAGATGGCCTTTTCAGGTTCTATATCCCCCATTGCTAGGAGTCTTAGCTGAAGCCACCGTCATAGATTCCTGGGAGTTTCCATTGTCCTAGATATCTAGATATGTCTAGATATCTAGCACATGTCTTTATGTGCTTCTCAGCCATTAAAGATTTGTCTGCCAAGAACTCTCTGTTTAGACCTGAACTCCATTTTTAATTGGGTTGTTTGATTTGTTGATGTCTAGTTTCTTGAGTTCTTTATATATTTTGTTATCAGTTCTTTATATATTTTGGTTGGCGAAGATCTTTTCCCATTGTGTAGGTTGACGTTTTTGTCCTTTTGATGGTGTTCTTTTCTTTACAGAAGCTTTTCAGTTTCATGAGGTTCGTAACCAGAAAAGACTTCCAATGGAGGGATTGGGGCACAAACCAAGCCAAAACCCTTTGACTCACCTTTTTTTTCCTGCCTACAAGAGATACAGGGGTAAAGAGATGGAGCAGACATTGAGGGAAAACTAACCAGTGACTGGCCCATCTTGAGACTCATGCGTTGAGAGCGAGCCCACCCCTGCCACACTTAATGATACTCTGCTATGCTTGCAGACGGGTGCCTAGCATAACTGTTTTCTGAGAGGCTTCACAGAGGAACTGATGGAAACAGACGCGAAGAACCACAGCCAAGCATTCGGTGTAACAAGGAATCCTGTGGAAAATGAGGGGAAGGATTGGAGGAGACAGAGAGGTCAGGGACCCCACAAGAAAACCTAGGGGTCCACAGAGACTGAACTGCCAAACAGAGAGATTGAACTGCTAACCAGAGAAGGTGCGTGGGACAGACAGACCTGGGCCCTCTGCACATGTGTTAACAGTTATGCAGCTCAGTCTGCAAGTGGAACTCCTAACAGCAGGAGCAGGGGCTGTCTCTGATTTGGTTGTCTGCCTTTTGGATCTAACTGGTCTACCTTGTCTAGCCACAGGAGGAGAAGATGCACCCTATCCTACTGCAATTTGATATGTCAAGAGGGATGATGTCCATGGGAGACCTCCCCTTTCCTGAGGAGAAAGAGGGGACAGGAGGATGGGGGAAGGGGGAATGAGGAGAAAGGGAGAGAGTGGGAGGAAAGGAGGGAGGAGATGTAAAAATAAATAAATAATTATTTAATGGATTATTATCGATTATTAAAATAAACAGATAAAAATGGAAAAGAAGCAGCAAGAGTAGAACAGAGGCTGAAGACACTCACTCCAGCAAAAAGCTAAATCCCTTTGTTCAGTTCCCAGACATGAGCCAGGTCTTAGATCCAAAACTACAGATTTGTAAAACTCCAGTACACCTGTGTAGTGTTTGTAAAAAGAAACCTGTCTGGTGACAACACTCACCTCACTGTGTACTTCCGTGAATGAGACTGTCAAGGGCACACTGCACAGTGATTGGATTTTGGTGACGGGGGAAAGAGCTTGCTTTTGTCCGTGCTGCTTGTGCCTATGATGAGCAGAACGTCCTGCTCAAGGCATAGCTCTGCACTGTGTCCATGGAAAGAAAGTCAGCTTCTGTGGCGAACTCTGTGTTTTCTTGTTCGCTAGTTTGAAATGGGGAAACCTTGACGTCATTACTACCCAAGTTACATTTCCGCATCTCACAAATTAATTTTGTCATGGTCTCCAGGGGTGCTTTTGGTATTCCAAAATCCAATTTCTTTGTTTCCTGTTCCTTTCAGCATACTGTATGAGCAGGATAATCAGCTCTGCCCTTTAGTGCTGGCCTTGAGACTGGCTGGCCTTCTTCATCCTCTGACTCTGAGATGAAATGGCCGTGTGATTCCTTCCGTCCTATGAATTCTCATGGATAACCACTCACAAAGAACCACCAGGGAGATTTCATTTTTCTTCCCAGAGAAACAGTTTCATTCTCTCTGATACATAAGCTCTACGTGGTTCATCATATTTTCTCTTTTCACTTTGGCTGCTGGGAAGCCCAGTGCTGCCATTTGCTCTTACTAAATACTGTATTGTTCTTCAACAAGAAAGTTTTAATTTAGTTTGGTATTCGCTCTGTGATGACTTTTAATGTTTACTTCCTTTAAGACTTGCTTGTTTCTATTATATGTGCATGAAGCAGGAACTGAAATAGACAGGTTGTGAAGGGAGGCTGCTCACTGACTTGCTCCTCATGGCTTGCTTTACCTGCCTTCTCAGACAACCCAGGACCACTTGTTTATGGTGGCACAACCAGCAGGAAGCTGGGTCCTCCCTGTATCTATCATTATTCAAGAAAATATCCAATAGACTTGCAGACAGACCCATCTGATGAAGAAAATTTCTCAATTGGTGTTTTCTTTTTCCAAATGACTAGAGAATGTGTCCAGGTACCAAACTAATAAGAAAAAAAAGTAGAAATGAAAAAAAAAAACAAACCAAAGAGCGAAAGCAGGATCTAGAATATTTAGGATTTCTGCTATCAGGGAAAGGATCTGCCACATAGAGACGTGAGGGACCAGCTACGGTTTACACCCCTCTTCCAAGTAACACAGAATGATGGCTAGTGACTAGAACAAATGCATCAGTCACTTCTGCAAGAGCATTTAAGCATTGCTCAGAGACCTAGTAGCCAATCAAAGCACATATCCTATAAGACTGCATGGATGCTTGAGTTATGCATTTGCACTCTTACGTACGCAGTCGCGCCAAAATATTCTACACTACTATCTCAACGCAGCTTCATTGCAAATGCAGGCCCTGTAATCCCTGGCCTTTCCCTAGGATCATCTTAGAGCTTTTGATTTTGCATCGAAAAAAGACTTGATGGCAGACATCTGAGTCTTCCCGAGCCCCGCGGGGCCCTCCCTGATGTGACCAATGCCTGTGATTATTACACTGGGGAAGGAAAGGTGTTGCCGGAGTCAGGTAAGTCTCCAGGGTAGATGACATCCAGGCAGCCAAGGCAATCAATCATGAAATGATCTTCGGGCTGGCTCAGCTGTGGGGTCTTCGGCTGTTCTCACTTAAACAACTGCTTTAAAAGCATCTCGCCGCGTCTCCCTTAGGAAATTATTTCATTGTATAATTGCCCTTGCTTCAAGTGAAATTTTCTTAATGTCCAATTTGAATGGCCTATTTTTCCAGTCTCAGGCCATTGCCCTCTATTACGCCACTATTAAGCACCTTTAATAATACTTTTCCCTTTCAGAGGGGGTGAAATTGGCTCCCACGTCTCATTTGAAACTGTGGCTTCGTGCTTCTCGATTCAAAGACGGGCAAGGCGTCACGGGGACAGGATAGCGTGCTGCTTGCGAGAAAGGCGGGTGATTTTCTTGCTGAGATTTCACCAGCGTTTGAAAGCGATTTTGTGGCCATGTTGCAGGGAGCAGAGAACCCGCATGCACACGGCATTTCTCTGAGCACGCTGAAGCACTAAGGCTAACACAGTGCCGTCAAGGAACCTGAGCCTGCAGTAGGTGACATTCACAACCTTCCACGGGAAGGGAGGACATCTCAGGAAACAGACCTGCCT
>NC_046161.1:103016777-103061777 GCF_011064425.1 Rattus rattus
GAATTGCCGTTCATGGAGTGCTCACCCTGTCTTCTTACAGCACCAGGACCACCTGGGCAGGGCTTCCATTGGCTAGAGTGAGCTCAGTCCTTTCATATCAATAATTAACCAAGAATATTCTCCATGGACATGCCCACGAGCTAATTTGATACATATATTTCCTCAATTTAGGTTCTGTCCTTCCAGATAATTCTGGCTTGCGCCACGTTGACAAAAACTAACCGTGGCAGTGAGGACCCAGTGAGAGCAGGATGAATAAATTATATTATAAATCACTCTCATTGCCTTTGACCACACAGAGTGACGAAGAATCACCAGAAACAACCATGTTCATGTACTTTATGCCTACGTGACTATAATCCATAGATATAAGCATGGAGATAAGATCCTTGAACTCTAATAACTCAAAAGTGACAATGTAGAAGTGTGGCACCATAGCAATTCCTTCCAGATTCGTTCATATGCCGCACCGTGGTGCGGTGCAGTAATGCCAAAAGCTGTCAGAAGTGGGGTTGCAGTATTGCATTTAGAGATAGAACATTGTTGCTATTGAAATTAAAGCAAGCTAAAATATGTTATTTTAGGATTTTCATAGTATAATACACGAATATATGTGAATATGAATCATACGTCTGTATGACAAGTTCTCTCTTTGTGGATTAGGTTGGGTTTGAAGACAGAGATCTGCTTTCCTCTGCCTCCTTCACTGCTGGGTGTGAGTCACCATTCCTGGCTTGTAACACACACACACACACACACACACACACACACACACACCTGTTTAAAATATCTGTTTTTTTTCTGCATGAATATCTGTGCAGCATATACATGCTCTGTTCACAAGACCAGAAGAGGACATCAGATCCCCTAGCACCAGAGTTACTGATGGGTGTAAGTTGTCATGTGGATGCTTGCAACTGAAACCATTTCTTCTGTAAGAGTAGCTATTATGCTTAACTGTGGAGATGTCTCTCCTTCTGGTGTATTTTCTTAACCAGCTCTTCATAACATTAGTCTTTTGATATTGTCTATGAACGAAGGTGGCTTTTTGGCAAAACTATGAAAATTATGGCTGCCTTTTGGAGATTCATAATATGAGTTAGCAGGTTAAAGGTGGCCAGAAACCACACAGGTTTTAACAATATTAATTGACTTTGATCGCCCTTTCCTCTCCATAATTGCCCTAAGAACCACCTGCTTCCTATAGATGCTATAAGTTGCATGGAACACAGTGTTCTGGGCTTACGGAGAAGGCTCAGTGGTCAAACGGCTTGCTGCACAGGTGTGAGGTCCTGAGGTTTGCTCTGCAACACCTACATAAAGTTGTGTGAGGGATGGACCGTCTCTAATAGCTTGTCTACAGAAAGAAGACAAGGGTGGAGCTGGACACAGGAAGCTCCTCGGGGCTCTCAGCTCAAATAGCCTGTCACATTCAGTAAGGAGCCAGACACCTCAGTCTTAGTATGTAAGGGAAGGCCTGACACCCAAGGCTGACCTCTGGTATCCACACATGTGCCCTGGTGTGGGAGGGTCTGCCTCGTTGTTTTAGGGTGTGTGTGTGTGTGTGTGTGTGTGTGTGTGTGTGTGTGTGTGTGTATCTGTGTCTGTGCCTGTGCCTGTGTCTTTGTGTATGTATGAGATTAGGGGTTGGGTTTGAACTCAGGGATCTGCTTGTCTCTGCATCCTCTGGTGCTGGGTGTGAACCACCGTGCCCTGCTTGTTAAAATTGGAAGCATGTGTACATGTCTCCCCAAACAATACATGTGCACAGACTTTAAAAAATAAAACACCGTTCCAAGGAAAACACTTTAGGAAACAAGACACTTGTTTTCAGTTTATATAAAATATTGTATCTATTACAGTTTGAGAATCCTCAAAGATCTGCTTTACTTTGGAGGTGAGGCATTTCCAGTATCTATTATGGCCTGTAAATGATCAAAGCCATCTGTGACATCAGTGCCAGTGAACAAGTGAATGGCAGAGGAGCAACTGTATCCTCCTCATGGACCTGTGAGAGGAGTAGAGGGAGGGGGAGGAGGAGGATGGAGTACCCATGTATCCATCACAATTTGACTGTTGTCAAGAGTGGAGTCAGAATCTAAACACACTCCTATGAAAGCTCAAAATTCCATTTCTGCTGCTTCCCCTTCTCTGTATTTGATTTTTTCCAAATCATGCTTTTAAAAATGTGTTTTTCACAAAGGGCTCACATTTTTAATGGTGATTTACAGCTCTATTTCGTCCTTCAAATTATACTCACAGTTATGTAATCTTATTTCTGTAATGCTGGTCCATCCTCTCCTGCCTCACCTTGGGTTCGGCAAAAGTATACTAAACAATGGCAAGCTAGCACGCTAGTTAGAGCATTTGCTAGCAACTGTCAGAGCAGCCAAGACAGCATCCGCAAGAGAAAGGCAGCGTTGCTCAATGTGCTTGTACTCCTGTCTTAAATGGTCCTGAATAACCACGATATAATCAACTATGCAATAAACGTTTACATAAGTCACCAGTGAGCCCTTCCACAGTCACATGGAGGAGTAAGAGATGACTTTAGATGGCTTTAATTATCTATCCGTGTGTTTATTTTCCTAAGTATCTGTATATTAATATCTCCACCTGAGCTTATAAACTGAATAATGTGTAATTAAAATTATTTTATGGTGATAAAATTACTAACCAAGATGAAAAAACATATTGAGTGTTCTCTTGACAATAAATTAAATTCTGAATATGCCTCAGTTACAGAACCATCACCCCTCATAGCCAACTTAAATACCCTAGTGCCAGAAAATACTGGAAGGAAGGTGTGATGGTATATCGCATTTAATTGCAACATGGAAGGCAGAGAAGCAGTGAGAGAGACAGAGACAGAGACAGAGAGAGGCAGAAAGGGAGAAAGAGAGGTATAGAGGCTGAGAGAAAGGCAGAGAAGGAAAGAGGCAGAGAGGGAAAGAGGCAAAGAAGCCGATGGATTTCTGTGAGTTGGGGACAAGTGATCTATGTGGTGAGTTCAAGGACAGTTAGAACTACATGGTTGGCCTTGTGTCAAAAAAAAATTGAAGGTGCTTGGCATTAAGCAATACTGAAAGAAGCATATACAATAAAAAGTATACAATATAAAACCCCTCTTTACCATTACGGCTTAAATCTACAGCATTTAAATGGCTCAGCAACTCTAAGGATCAGAAAACAAAAACTAAAGTTTCCCAGAGTTCCAGGGGAGGAGGGTAAAACATTCCAACTCGTATTTGATTATTTGACTTTAGAATTACTGTCAACGTCTGAAGGCTAAGTAGAGAATGTTTTTGGAAGTGAACATTGGTCAGTGAGATAATTCAAAGGGTGAAGGTGCTTGCCCTCAAGGTGGGAGACCTGAGTTCCATCCCTGGGATGGGTAGAAGGAGAAAACGGATTCCTGCAAGTTGTACTATGAGGTTCACATGAGTACCATGGCATGTGTGCATGCACACACACACACACACACACACACACACACACAGAGAGTAAATAAATGAACAAATAAATACACAGTAAATAAATACATGAATAAATAAATAAATAAATAAATAAATAAATGTAATTAGAAAATGAATCCATCTTGGCCAAGACCCTCCTTCCATTAGGGAACGATCTTAGCTATGTAAATATGCTACATTTCCTCAGTGCAGTTATTGGTTCAATGGCTCAATAAAAAAAAACAAGAAATGTTCTTATAACGCTTTTCATGGTCAGGGATTATGTTGATGAAAAATTAAGTAGACCCAGATATGGGAAAATGGAGCAGACTTCGCAAGGAGCGGAGTTAATTGGAATAGCACAAAAGCCCCCTTGAAAGGAAGAAGAAAACGATATTCAGAAGGAAACGGTAATCTACTAAGCAGGGTTTTTAAGTGCTTAACTCTACCCACAGCTAAACAACATGAAAACGAAAAATCCAGAGTAGGGATTGTGATCAAATGAAAACCGATGAGAATGCCCCTGATGCCATAATGCATTTCTAGGGAGGAAATACAAACAATGGAGCAGTTATTATCCTGTGGTATTAAGATGAAAGCTCTGAGGTTTCATTGCCTCAAAGAAACATCTTTCCAAGGGCTAATCCTCTGAGTCCAGAGTTCAGTTATTAATTTCTAGATGTTGTCCTCACTCAACCTTAACCATGGACTCCATAGGGAATTATACGTACGTTGGGGGATCGGAGAGCCACACGCTTCTCGTGTTTGCTTTGCAGATGTTGTGGCCTTTGTGGTTAAATACCTGCTCTATGCATCCTTTTTCAGCTGCCAGGACAATTGTCAGCACCTCTGAGATGTTGGCTCACTGTCCAAACCTGTCTGCATTGGACTGCATGGTTCAGTATAACAGGAGGAGTCAGGCTCTGCCTTTTCTGCATTAACGTAACGAAATTTATCTTCCAGGTACATAGTTTAACTCCAGGGAAGACAGAGCAAGGCTAGATGTAGAGTGTGTATTTGTATGAGCAATATTTAGAACTTCCTGGTAGATGCAGTATAGCCATACACCTCCAGTATTTCTAAAATTAAAAGCAATGACACAGATATCTTATGTTCACGGCTGTTATGATACTATCAAGATGAGGGGTTATTCTTGGTACTAATACTTGCTTATAGCATCTCTCAGAGAGATGCTGCTCAACTCAAAATGCCTAGGAACCACTTTTCCATATAGCATTTATGAGATGATGCCAAGAAAGAACAACATTGACACTAATAAAACCCAAACTGGTAGTGAATGTTCAGTCAAAAATAGATTTGTGTAGGATCCCTCCCAAGGCACAGTGACCCTTACAGAGGCAGGGAAGGAAAGAATGTAGGAGCCGGCAGAAGAGGCAGACTTTCTTTGGAACACCATCTTCCAGGCCTGATACAGTGTGGCCCGACTGAGCTCATAGCGTCCTTGATTACTTACACAAAATGGAATCTGTCAACAACCTGTCATGGGGGTGATCTGATGAATCCTTGAATCTCTGAGGATTTATAGGTAGTTAGTGGTTGATGGGGAATAGAGAGACTTTTCCTCTAAGAGGGTACCTGTGGAAGCTCCTATAACTGATCTCCTCCCCTTGCTTCTGTAAGAAGCAAAGCTCATTGATTCAGAGCAAGCCAGTTAAGAAGCATCCCTCCATGGGCTCTACATCAGCTCATGCCTGCAGGTTCCAGCCTTGTTTGAATTCCTGTCCTGACCTCCATTGGTGATGAGAACAATATAGAAGTGCAAGTCAAATAAAACCTCCTCACCCCCCAAAACCATCCTCATTGATTCACTAAAAACAGACAGACAGACAGATGACAGACAGTGCAAGGAGGCAATGAGCTAACTGGTAAGAGGGTTACCCATCAAAGAGAGTTTGAAGAGGCACTGAGTTTGAATGTGGTCAAAATGCATTCTATACAAGTATGAAAACGTCATTCTGTATAATTAACATCTATGTGATAAAGAAACCATTAACTAAATAAGTAAACAGCACATGGAAAGAGAGACGGAAACAAACTGGTGGTAAAAACATGACCTTCCTCCGTAAGGTCAAATAAGCTTTTATTTGGGTTAAACACTACAATACCATATATATCCATTTAAAAAAGAAAACTCTATAGTGTATATAAATTATTCCTTCCATTCCTCAACTCTTTCCTTTTGTTCCATTACAGCTTTGGTACCGTGTGATTTAGTTTATATATATATATATTTAAATACTTTTAGCATCACAAACTGAACACAAAGTACAAAACTAATCCGAATCAGGGATATTATAATCTACACAGTGGTATTCATGGTAGGAGAAAATCTTACCTTGATGAATTCATGTCCCTAGCTAAGCTAGAAAGGCATACCTAGCAGACATGACAGAAATATGCACCATTAACCAGCTAATGTATTAGTCTTTGATTAGTTTGTACAGAATACCAGCAGCAATGTATATGGAAGTCCTCAGCCAGCTGTCGAAGTCTCCTCTTCCTTTGAAGGCCATGAGTTAACATCTGATGAAGTGTACTGCGGGCAGCCCGAGCGCTCTCAGAACTTGACCGGCCAGCCAGCGTTGTTCATGCTCCCACAGTTTGTTCTGCAGCTAGCAGACATGACAGGAACCGTGCTGGAGGGGCAGTGTGGACCCATCAACCTTAGGTTGTTCTGAGGGCTTGGCGGTGTGACGTTACAGTACACAGGCATTCCGGTGGCTGGGAGTGACCCTTGGCCTGCCTGACTGGGCAGCATGATTGGCGGTTGGTATGTCTGCTGGGGCACTGCTTGAGAACCTTGGGTCATTGGCACCTGTGCGAGACATGAGTATGAAAAGGCTGCTTAATGTTCACGGACGGGATGGCGTCATAAATGTCACTCAAGTGTTTGAGACCCGCTGAACAGATCCCTTGTTCTCTAGCTATCATTTATTGACCATTTCACTTGGAGAAAGTCACTTAACCTTTCTGATTGTACAGCTTTTGACACGGATACAGGGTACCAAGGCTTATGAATATGTTGTGCTCCATTCACAGGGATCATGGGATGCACGATGATCTGTGAACCGCAGGTTGAACATGCATAGGGACCATTTGGATAAGTATGTCTCTGTCAAAGAACCTCTGGAAGTATGGCAGGGAGAGATTCCAGGATGCAGCAGATGCTTACAAGTGTGAAATCTTGTCTTCTTGACTCCTTCCTCTCCTCTGCTCTTTCCTTTGCCCCAACACAGTATCTGGATGCCCTTCTAGCTACCTCTCAGTGTGGAAAAACATGCCCCTTTCTGTTTTCATGAGAAGAAGCTTGGCGACTTCCTTAGTAAGGAGAGGGGTTTTGTCCACATGGATGGCTTGAATATAGTTTCTTTAAGACTAGAAGCAACCAGGACAGCTATTGAATAACCAAACCATTTGACTCCCTCCTCATTGCTTCTTCTTGGAGGTTTCAGGTTATGCACGACAGAAGCACACCCCATATGTGTTAAAGACTCAGCATGTGCTCTGACCTGAAGGCTGGAATTGTGCCTGCGTCCGTGTGCTTTAAATGCATCTGAGACACCACATAAAAAATCTGTGATAATTTGCAACTCCAGTAGAAGGAGGTTTACTTGAGTAGATACAAATATGGTAGAGAAATCGCCACAATGGTTTTCTATCAAGTATCGTTTCAACAGGGCACCCAAAAGTCTTCTGGGATAGGACATCAAAGAATTTCCTTCCAAAAGTACAAGTTTTTATGGAAGCCAAGCCAGCATAGCATTTAAAAGCCTTGACATTTGTTAGGACACCTGCACACTGTGTTTTTTATGTTTGTATCTCAATTCTAAGTGAACTAATGGGTGGATGGCTCAACCATCCATGACCCTACTAACCGCTCCACAGCTGCAACTTCCTATAGCTTCTGTTTTGACGAGCATGAGTTTGCAGCCAGGGTTTTCCCTGCTGCTGGCACAAACCTGATAAGAAGACATGGTTGGGTAGGAGACCATCACACCATGCACCGGGGCTCCTTGCTGACTGCTCATCACCCCCTGGCTGTGAGCTGACTGCTGTACTCCCATCAGGCCTTGAAAGCTCTGTTGACCAGACAAGACTGGCTGGTAACCTGTAAAGGAGAGAAAAAAAAAAGTCTTCTGAATGGATTGTAAGAGGCCGTCATGGGAAGAAACTGTAGTATTGTGTAGGGTGTGAGCTGCTCTTGTTTCTAAGTGAGTGTCGCACATCTCAGTTGCCGCTCTGTGGATAAGCTGTCCAGGTGTTAGTTTCCTAAGAATTAAAAAGGAAATTTAAAGCAACCTCGAAGAGTGGACAGTATTAGGACTTCAAAAGGTCCACTGACATTTCCATGCTACATAAAGCAGTTCAATAAAAATCTTCTGATATTTCTATTGTTACAAAGAATGGTCCAATGAACCTCCTCTGACATTTCCATTGCTGCATAGAATACTTGAAAAAAAAATCTGACATTTCTATTGTTACATAGAATGGGCCAATGAAAACCTGGTATTTCTATTGTTACACAGACTAGTCCAGCGAGCACATGTGACTATGATTAATTCATTATTATACAGGGTCATCTCTTGACATCATAAATTAGAGCTTTTGTGGTTGGCTTCCTCAGTGGTCTGAATAATTTCAGATTATTAAAGATGCTTTAGTTTGAATGACTGCTCCACTGATTTTTACCACTCTCCTGAATTTGCTCTATGCGCGCAGAGACCACCAAACAGCTTGTTCACACAGTGTGGATTCTATTTGGCCATGTCTTGGTGAACAAAATGACTCTCTACACCTAGTAATTAAACATCCAGTGAAGGTGGGGTAACAGCCAGAGAAAAGTATTATGTTCAACAATTAGCCCCTAAGAGAACATTCCAGTAGAGCATCAAATCAATAGTCATGAACATGCGTCAGACAGAATAGAGTACACAATTTTTAAAAGTTATCTATTCTATTTATTAATATGTGTCATTTAGTTGTCTCTCCTTTCTTTTCCTCCATTGATAGAGCAGATTTTATTTAGTTTTGTGCTAGAGACCAGTGGATTGAAATTGCGAAAGAAAGTTGAGAACTGCTCGTATAAAGTTTGAAAAAAGAGTTACAGCTTGGGTAGGATGATACAGTAGTAAATGAACACAGTAGCATCCATCGTGGCTATAAAATAAGGTGTGCCCAGAGCTTGCGTAAGTGTGGGACACTGAGGAGTTGAGGACCACAGAGGAGAATCTTACCACAGACACTGAGATTAATCGTACAGTCAGGGTCTAAAAATGAAACAGGAACACAGACTGTGTAGACGTCGTTAACAGATGCATGTAGTGAGTCCTTGTGAGTGACTTTGTAATGAGGGAAGAGAAAGTCTTAGTCTTCACAGAAGAAAATACTTGGCTCTGCAAATATAGATCTTCATTTATGTCCGACATATCAGGGAACCATGCTGCAGGAAGTCACTGCGTTAGAAGAGTAATTCTGTTCTCCAAGTTGATTTGAAGCAAGCTATTGGTGTGGAAGACGGGAAACAAGAGTCTGGGGACAGGCCACACCGGGAGGTTAGGGTTGAATCAGTATGGATTTCTAAAGTCACCCTTTCAACGGCCTTGAGGGTCATCCTGATTTTTATTCCCATTGCATAGCCTGCTCATTTTTACAGAGGTTTTTAATTTAGAAAATTATTTAAAATCCTTGTAAGGATGCCATGTGTTACCAATCGAATAAAGCGTAATGGCTGACTTTCTGCTCTATCCTCACCAGGGTGCATACTCAAAGCTTTTCTTTCATGGGCTCAGAGTCCAGCGTAACCCCCAGAGTCCCATCTCTTACACCTACAGTGTGTGTAACCCAACCAGGAACCCACCTGACTAGGGTTAAGGAATGCCACAAAGGCCACGCCATGTTAACTCTGCTTTTTGCAATGTCCTGAACATGGAGCTGCTTGAACACATTTCCTTTTAAGGTGGTTTCTGTCGGTCTTTGGTGTCCACACCCTCCATTCTAATTTATATATCCTGCTACTATGCAATTTACATCATGAGGTCTGGCAGGGGAAGTAAATAACTTAGGCAAGCGCTTGCCTTGCAAGCATGAAGACCTGAGTTCAATCCACAGAACTCTTGTTTAAAAGAAAAAAAGAAAGAAGTCTGGATGTGGTGACACATGCTTGCAATCTCAGTGCCAGGGAGGCAGAGAAAGGCAGACCCTGGGTCCTGCTGCCTATCCAGTCTGGAATTATAGGTGATTCCCAGGCCAGTGAGAGATCCTAAATTAAAAATAAAAGTGGTAACCCCTGAAGAATGACACCCAAATGTGTTGTCTGTTCTACACACACACACACACACACACACACACACACACACACACAGAGAGAGAGAGAGAGAGAGAGAGAGAGAGAGAGAGAGAGATCTATGTACACACACAGACACACAGAGACACCTAGGTACACAAGCACACACACTCAGACATACATAGACAGAGACAGACACATGCACACACATAGACAGACAGAAAGACATACATACTCAGACATACAGAGATGTAGACAGACAGACAGACACACAGAGAGAACTTACATACACAAAAGAGAGACAATCTAAGAGTATTTTACTATTTCCTTATCATGTTATTTTGAACCACATTGAGTTTTTCGAAGCAGCATACAATGTAATAGATATGTATGTGTACACACACACACACACACACACACACACGCACACACACACACACACACACACATATATATATATATATATATATATATATATATATATATGAAAATAACAATGTAACAATGTGGTTGTGGGAGCCTTACAATCAATTATGAGCTATAGCCTCTTCTACCATTTGCTTTTGTAACAGAGAGCACACAGTTTGAACTCTGTCAAGGTCACGCTATTGGGAGAACTAAAAGAGACATATTTCTGGATGAAAACCAAGGGCAAACTTTTAGCATTTGGCATCTGAATAGACCTTTTACTGAGTATGTGTAGCCACTGAATCAGTTGTTTCCAACGTCACAGCGGCTAAGGGGTGGGGGTCCAAAAAACCCTTGCATAAGGAGTGGTTTAAGAACATCGGGAAGCACGGACATTTACATTAGGAATTGTAACCGTAGCACCATTACCATTATGAAGTAGCAACGGGAGTAATTTGATGGTTGGGGTGGGGGTGGGGTCACCACAACACGAGGAACTGTAGTATTAAAAAGTCACAGCATTAGAAAGGTCGAGGACCACTGCACTAGATAAATAATAAACAAGCAAAAAGTGAACAGG
Organism: Rattus rattus; assembly: GCF_011064425.1. Classification (NCBI taxonomy): domain Eukaryota; kingdom Metazoa; phylum Chordata; class Mammalia; order Rodentia; family Muridae; genus Rattus; species Rattus rattus. The sequence goes on from NC_046161.1 coordinate 103,027,525, forward strand.
AGAGATGATGCAGATGAGGGGGTAGGAAGAAGGGAGAAAGCACTCTGCTATCCCAAGCTCATTTGCATGTTTGCCGATCGGTCACGTCCATCCTTCCACAAAAGTCATTGTGCTAAAAATTAAACTGTTGTGACTGACGAGAGAGTCGGGCGTCAGGGTAAGGACTAAACCAAAACTAAGGTGGAGAGCAAATAGGAGAGGTGCAAAGATGTTTGGGGTGGGGTGGGGGGGCAGACAGACAGAGAGAGAGACACAGAGAGACAGAGACAGACAGAGAATAAAAAAATCCCCTTGTAGAAAAATGAAGGAAACCTTCAAGGGCAGGCCGAGCACGTGGATGCAGGGTCGCTCCATCATCACACAGGGCACAGCCTGCTGCAGAGCTAGACAGATTCTTCCTGGGAACACAGATGCAGCTACATGAAGCCTCTCCGTCCCCAGGCCTCATCCCACGATGATTTGTGAGACTTAGTGGTTGGTTATGCATAGCAATATGCTACCAGCTCTGCACTGGGGTCCCACAGTAAACACACTTAAGGCAAATAAGGATTTATGTGGGGGAGGTGAATAGTCTTCAATTTCAAGATGAAAACGGAAGGGTAAGGGAGGCTCAATTTATATTCATGAATCCCATTCGCTTCTCAATTCGCTCTCCAGGCAAGAAATTTTACATCTGGAATGGTTTAATTGGAGGTGCCCATTTCTTTAAATTATGCCAGGGAAGGTGGGCTGTTGAGGAGTCCCTGAGACAGGAGGCTGCTTGGGATGTGATGTGAACTCCTGTGAAGATGCAGAGAACTAAAAATAACATAGTGGTGACCCAAGAATGAACCAGCAGCTTCTGCCCGGGACAGGCTTTGTCTGAGGCAGAGATGGCAGAGCCCCCGGCAGCCTACTTATCTCGCCTGCTCAAATGAAAAATGTGTTCCAGTTTGTCAATTGGTAGCTGTGAAACGATCATTCTTTCATATTTATGGAGGATTAGTCAGCTATAATACATCTTACAAAATAGGGGGAAAAAAAGCAACACCCTTCTGTCTGACGGGCTTGCTCAGGAAATGATGAAGACATTAACTTTTTTTTTTATTATTTCATACCTAGTCAAGATTGATTCAATTTTCAAGTCCTGAGTGGCATTTATTTTCCTGAAAGTGAAAAGGTCAAGGGTGACCGGATGCCTCATGGCCACTAAATAGCCAGCTCTGCTGAATGGCGACTTTACAGAGTGTGCAATGCCTGGCCCTTGTAAATCTGAGAACCAGGAAAGAGTTTGTTAAGCCAAAAAAAAAAAAAAAAAAAAAAAGAGTTTGTCTTGTTACAATACAATGAAAATTCAGAATGTAAAATGATCTGACATGATACAATGTTGCAAATGATATTTTAACTCTTACTCAAAGGCTTTGTGACAGATAACATTTTGGAAATGAATGAAAGGGTCCAATAGTATCCATCATTTGTGGATTAGGTTACCTCTGCGGCTGTTGGCTGTCAAAACTTGAAAGCCAGGAGGGTGACAAGAGAATGGATTTCTCAGAAAGGTAGTAGGCTAACTTAATGTATCCAAGAAGTGGGATTTGCATGTTGTAAGACTGGGTGAGGCATTCTTAATGGGGTAGATGTTTCTTCCTGCTATTAGTTAACAGTCTTCTTAATACATTGATTTTTTCCTCCCTTCTGAGTAGAGCGAGTGAGAATCAGAGTTTTGATCTGCAAAATACTGGATGGGCAGTAGTTTGCCTGTAATTCCAGCACTTGGAAGGTAGAGATCAGTGAGCTCTGGGTTCAACTGAAAGACCCTGCCTCAATGAAGATCAATTGAAGAATACTCCAATTGTAAACCTTAGGCTTCCACATACACCTGCACAAGCATACACCTGCACAAGCATACACCTGCACACACACACAAAGCATATATGCCACACGGGTATCCCAGATGAGCCAAGTTACATATATCCCTGAATTCCTAAGGAATTGTCTCTAGTCTTGCCTCTGAATTCAAACTCTGCTCTTTTGTCTGAGGTGAGCTATGGGATCATGGTGGTTCCCAATTATGGTGAAGATGGTGATGTACATGAAGGCAAATTGCTTATCTGGGACCGGCCTCTCTTTTTGCAAGTTCCCATTATCTGCTGGTTCTGGGCTCCTGTGGATTCTTCTAAGTCTTCTCTTTGAAATCATTCATGGTACTTCAGCCTTACACTTACGTGTTGATCGCACAAACTCTGGCCAAGATAGAATTAAGTGCTTTTTCATGATGTTACAGAATCCGAAGAAGCAGTCACTCTCATGAAACACCTTCCATGAAAAGGGAAGACTTTAAAAGATACAGTAAATGATTGAGGTATCAAAGATTCTATGAGAGACAACTAGAATTTTTGCTGTGGCTTCTGACCCTGTAGCCAGCCCTCTAGCCCTTCCCCCCTCTTTCAACTGAAGTGCTACTCATTATGCAGACTTCCCCATCCCTTCAAGGTAATATAATCTCTCTCGTGTGGCAGGTGTTCAATAACCATTTGGCACATTAATTGTTTTTCAATAGTTAACACAATTAGGTAAAGAGGAGAAGAATTATGGCGCACAGTTTTCGAGCAAAATCCTCTTTGTATGAAGGGAAGAAAATCAAAGCTGAAACACGACTGCCCCCCGTGAAAACCAACTCTAATCACTCAGCAACTGTCCTGCAGGCTGGTGTTGTAGACAGCATGTGGACTCTCCGTGTGTGGAAGGAAATTGGTGGCTGTTCACTTAGATTACGCACTAAAAATCTTGGCCGATCAGACAGGGTGACCTTCAGTTTTGTTCTGTGACGCCCTTACCCTGAACAATAGAAACTTAAAGAAGGTGTTTTGTTTGTTTTTTGTTTTGTTGTGTTGGTTATTCGCTCAAGTGTAGTCTACCACTAAGGGGAAACTGAGGCAGAAACTCAGCAACAAGTCTCATAATACCCACAGTCCAAGCAGCGAGAAATGGATGTACCCACGCTGCCTGCTTACTTACTTGCTAACCAGCTTTTGAATTCTTAGCAGCCCCTGAAAGCCCCTGCCCATATTTAGGATGGGTATTCCTACCTTGATTAACAATCAAGATGATCTCTTGCAGATTTCCCTGCAGGCCAAAAGGATTGCTACAAATCCTTCACTGAAGCCCTCTTCTCGGGCAACTTTAAGTTGTCTGGAGTTGAGAGTTAGAATTATCACAGGGAGCTTAATTTTATGTGATTTCCACTCAGTTCAAACCCTCATGGACAACTGTTTAACTCTAGGGAGAGCACTGGGCTATTGGAAATCGAGGAAGTACTCAAGGTATTTGGAGGGTAAATATGGGTGTGAGAAATATGGGGATCTGCAAAGCAGCCTATATCATCTGATCGGGGCTGGAGAAAAAGCAAAAGCCTCCATGCCTGAGGCCATTTCAAGATACTGTGTTTGGAGCATATGCTACTGTTTTGTGGATACATTAACATCTTCTTTAGTTCTATTCTGCTTTGTAGGCTACATCTCTAGGATACAATGCCCTTCCCAGCTTCAGCAACCTCAGCCTTTGTGGTCCCAGGGGTCTGTGGATGAGGAATCAAGTATGTAGCTTTAAACTGCAAAAACCCTGTGGGTTCCCGAAGTGGACTACCACCTTATGCTCAGAGAGCAGCCTTTGGGCACTTCATTGGAGGACACACCCATCTACGTTCCGTACAAGGAGGTTAGCATCCTTGAGGCTCACCAGACACATCTGATTTTGCTGTTTTTAATGACAGTGTCCAGGTCTCACCCTAACACAAGCTGCCGGTCTGCTGGTGTACGTGATTCAAAAGCTATGCCTGGCCTTTAAGACAAGGACACAGAGTATAAGGATTGCCTTTTTTTTTTTCTCTCTCTCTCGCCGTAGCAGCCCATTAGGAGCTGTTTCTTCTTTGATATAAATGCCCTCTCTCACCTTACTTATTGGTAGTCGCTGGATCCATTCCGTTCCTTTCCCTTGATATTTATTATTTAGTGGCTTTAATTCCTCAGGAAGGGGGTGCCTTGACCTGGGAGGAGCCTGCACGGGAACGCGCGATGCTCCGTGCGCTCCTTCAGAGACCCGCCTGTCCTAATGACTTTGAAGGGAGCCATGACAGCCCTGAGTGGAGTCAGACTTCCCGAAGAGTCTCTCTGCTCTTCACTTGCTCCCTTCCTCATTAGCTTTCATCCTTCACAGTGAGTAATTCTTAAAAGCCTCTTTACTGTCCCCCGAGAACAAGCACACACAGGTCATTGTCTGATGGTAACACACATCAGAGGAGCTGTCCTATTACTGCCAGCCTGGGGGTCTCCTCCCTGCCATTATACCACCCTGATCCGAGTTATCACAAACATAAAGCTGGTTGCTTGCTTTCTTTCTTCCTTCCTTCCTTCCTTTCTTTCTTTCTTTCTTTCTTTCTTTCTTTCTTTCTTTCTTTCTTTCTTCCTTTCTTAAATCATGGCAAACATGAGAGGCATCGTTAAATGACTAGAGGGATGGATCATGTGCAGAATTTCAATGAAGGCTCTGAGGGAAGCCGAGCTGAATTCCATTTTAAATGGAAGAGGCTGTCATATTATTGAAGTAATTCTCTGAACTTTCCTGGCCCAGAGTGCTATGCTGACAGCCAGAGATCTCCAACAATCCGGAGGGAGGAAGGCTGCCCGCAAGACTCACCAACATTTTACTTTCTTAATGAGGGTAGGGCCTCCGAGGAGAAGAGAGCATTCCGTGTGCCTCAGCTGGCCTGTTAATTGTAATGCTGATCGTTCACCTGGCTGGCAGCAAAACACTAAGCCAGACAGAAGGCTTTCCCCAAAACAAGCTGGGGGTAGAGGGCAAAGTCAAGAGAAAGATGGAGAAGGATGTGGCAACTGGCCCCTTGGTACCTATTTCTGCAGACTTAATTCTTTTCACCTGGAGGCCACATGTCATGAGGTCAGCATCACTGACCTTCATGGCTACAGGGTTTAAGGGTATAGCCAGCCCTGGCCAACTGTCTCAAGATAAATACCACAGCCGCACATCCAATCTGGAGTTAGCTATCTATGCCTACAGCTGAGCAAGCTTTTTCTTAAGGACAGATGATGTCTCAGAAAAGTCTTGGATTCATTCCCATTTGATGTCCTGTTTGCTTTGGTCCTCATGCATTCAGAACTTATTGCCACCCCCCATTTTTTTTTTACAACTTACCCCCACAGTCAGTTCTGTGATGTCATTTGGGGTCATGATCCACAAGTTCAGAAGCTTCTAATAGGAAGATGAGTAGTTAATGTTAGTGAGGTTGTATGAGGTAGCCTGCATCCAGGTACAGAAAGGAAGAGCAGAGAAGGAAGGCCAGCTCTAGTAATCCCATTAGTTACACATGTAAATAACTAAGTGTAGTCCCTTAGGTGGAGACACCAGAGGGACAAGTGCATATTAGTTATTAGTAAACAGAAGAGAAAAAGGCTCTGAAGCTTAGGCAAGCCATTTTTGTTTGAAGGCATAGGTTCAGAAGTCACTATATGACTGCTCTTGACGCTACATTTATGAGTATGGCTATTGAAATGGATCTGTAAGTCACAGTAACACTCAAGCATTAACTTGTGGAAATGAAAAAATCAATAGAAGTCTGAGGAGAGGTAGAAAGGCCAGATGAATCAGAAGAGCTTCGAATCCAAAGTAGAGAGGGGCGTGCGTGAGAATAGAGAATTCGGAAAATGAAGAGAGCTGTAGAGCTATTGTGGAAGAGAAGTGTAAAGCCTATGTTCAGCAAAGAATAGTGACCTGGATGGAAACAAAGGCAACAGAAGACAATGGTTCCTATGAGAAGCATGGCAGCGAGGGCAAGTGCTGGACAGAGAGGCCAGGCAGAGAGCCAAGCACCTAGGCTTGTTTAGATTTTGATGGTTTGGTTTTACTGCTTTTGAAACATGAATAAAGGTAAGGGTCTTTATATTTTGAAAGGGGGATACATGGGAAGTGATTAAAAATTAAAGACAAGGTAGAATAGGCTACACATTTCTATGAGCCTGCTGTCATTACACACATTGCACCAAGGACTGTATACAACCAAGAGGTTTGGGCAGGGGCTGGGGATAGAACCTTCATTCTTCCCTCTGGATGATCTGAACTCTCAGTCTTGGAATGCTAATAACTATCTCGAATCTCATTCGATCCTGCCGTGACTTGTCTTTGGCTCTTTCCTCCATGCCAACTTGGTTGAAGACACTAGACAATGCCAAAAATGGCTGAGAAGCACAAAACAGTGATAATTCTGATTGATAATTCTGTATGGTAATGAGAAACCAACAAATAATACCTGTGATAAGCCCCTGCAAGAATACGATGGAAAGGATGTTTTATTTTCATTTCGAGGATATGATTAGTGTTCTTTAATCCACAGGGACTAGAGATAACTCCTCAGATATTCAGTAGAGATCAATGACAATGTCTGTTCAGATGAACCTTCCACTCAAACCTTATTGACAGGGCCTTTTGACTTGATGGAACATTCCACAGCAGCTACTAAGTTGGACAATCAAGCTAAATTACCTTACAGAAACTACAGAAAGAATTGGGAAGATATGTTCTTTATGCACAGACACATATTCTTTGAATTCTTTGAGTGTGTATATTTCATATACACACACATGTATTTCATATATACATATACATATAAAAAATGCCACATGCTAACCAGGATCTGGTTTCTTATTTTTTTTTCCTCAAGGTTCAGGGAGATTTTGTTTTTAACATGGAAGGTTGAAATAGGTACTTATTCTTGCATGGCGAACACTCTGCTGACTGACCTCTCTCCCAAGGCTAAACATTTTTAAAGTTGTCATTACAGTTAGAGTTTAGAACATGACTTCTGATCCCTTGTGATTTCGTAATTACATTAATATCCCAATAGGCAAGAACACAGTGCAAAATCCCCTGGATAGCAGACAGTGTCATACACTCAAACACTAGTCAAGAGACAATTTCCATTCATCTGTATAACCACCTAAGTCATAACCATTGTTGACAGAATAGCACTAAGGGAGATCTTTCATTCTATGTATGAGGAATTGTCATTTACAAATCCCTTTTAAAAATCTGGGCCTGGGCAATTATCAGAAATCCACAGAATTGCCCACGCAGATTCGAATTAGTTTTTCTTGGGCTGATAAGGTGGATCAGCAGGTAAAGGCACTAATGACCTGAGTTTGGTCCCTGGAGCTCATGGTGGAAGAAGAGAGCCATCTGATGAAAGTTGTCCTCTGACGTCCACACATGCATCATAGCATGCAAGCACAGGCGCATGCACACCCATGCAGGCTGTTTCTGCTGCATACTGAGCAGCCTCACTCTTTAATGGCCTGCTCCAGGGTAGGGAGAGAAATGGTTCTGATCAGTCACTTGTTAACTCTTGTTGTCACCTCAAGGCATCGAAGGGTAACACCAGCTTTCCATCATGGTTAAAAGTGATTTATAAGCTCCCAGATGGAGCTTTTAAAGATGGCTGCAAGACCATTGCCTGAAGTTTTCTGTCAGTTGGCAGACTATTTTGCCCACAAAGTAGCTAGGTCTACCCATTGTTAGAAGAGTAGAGGAAACTTCTGGATCTCAGCCTGGCACAGCAATGCAAACAACGGGGACTTCAGAAGCTATCCACGCCCTGATGAGCCATGAGGCTATGCCCAAAGCTATCCATATGAGGCCCTGTGCTGGGCCCATCTATCCAGAGGCTTGAGACTGGTTTCTCAAAGCAGTTCCTTATTTACTGCTCAATCTGGGCTTCCCACTTTGCTTCTGCCTCTCCTGGCTAGAGTGTTGGCTCCCCTGGGTCAGTGGTCTGCAGGTTGACTTATCTCTACAGAACCTCAAATGCCTAATGAAGGGTATATTGCAAATCACTAGACCCCAGGGATCCTCCTACAGTCAGGTTATGTTACAGTCTGAAATGTTGTTGTTCACAAGTTGATGCTGATCTTGAGGTCTCACTTTGAGGGTTGGAGAAGATGTCGATAAAGTGTTTGGCCCATAAACACTAGGACATGAGTTCAATGTCTCGAACCTATACTAAAGAAAGCCAGACACAGAAGCCTGAGTTTTCAATCCCCGTGCTGGGGACATGTATACAGGAGGATGTCTGGTACTCACTAGCCAGGCAGTCTAATTAACTGTGGAGCTGCACACCAATGAGAGAACCTGCCTCCAAGGGGTGTGATGGTATTCATGACACCCAAGGGTGTTCTCTGGCATCTACATACATCTGCACATATGAACACTCACATGCCTTAAAGAGAAAGAGGAGGAGAAGAAATGTGATTTTGATATTTACTGAACTTTCATGAAGTAGAGAGTTATCCGGATTGAGAAAAAAAGTTAAATTCCATATTTCTGCGTTGAATTCCTACTGATTACCACTTCTTACTTTTCTGGAAAAAAATCAGCTTGGTTATGAATGTATCCCTTCTCTCTAATTTCATTTTATTTATTTGTAAAATGGGCTCAGACTTTGTGTTAAGCAGGTCAGGATAGGATGCCATTTTGTGCCGAATGACATGGGCCAATTGTGAATGGCAGGCAGTGGCCAAGATACGTCACCATCTTTGTTTTCCCCTCTGTATTCCCACTTTGAGATCTTAAACTACCTTTCCACTTACTTGGAACCCTCTTCTCAGGCATGTGTTTGTTGGTCTTCTTAACAAAAAGCTATATCCTTTACACCCTGCCTGGCCTTCACTCTTCTTTTAATGTTGTGGTTTATACTTAATTGTCAACTTGACTGAATCTAGAACTGCTTGGGAGATGGCCCTCTGGGCGTGTCTTTTGGGTACTGTTTAAATATCATTAGCTGAGATGGGGAAACAGCCTACTGTGGGAAGCATCATTCCTTGCCTGGGAACCTGGACCACATAAGTCATTTGCCATCAGACCGTCTGAGGTGAGCATGTGGTGAGGGGAGCAGAAACCACACTGGATGTGTTCAGATGTAGAAATCAAGTATTCTTTCTGTATTCAGGTTGATAGGTACTCATGCACCTTTGCTCACTGCCTTAATCAGTTGATAAAGCAGGGCACAGTCATGACTCTCATTTTACAGGAAATAAAAATGAGGTAGGAAGAAACTGAGTAGAATGCTAAGGTCATGAAGAGTTAGCCAGAAGAGCTGAGATGATGTCGCTGGTATGGGTGACTGAGTCTATTGCCTCAGGGCTCTGCCAGGACACTGAAAGGCTAGAAGAAAGCAAGAGCTGAAGGAAGGAGCCAGCTACCAGAGTGAGCAGCACAGCAATGCAGGCAGCTCTGCTTCTAGTCAGTGTTCTTCCGCCCTTGGAGCTCTGTCAGGGTATGCCTTACATTAGTGTATTTTACCTAGAAGCCATAGGGCAAAGTAAGCTGAGAGAGAGGCAGTCTAGAGGGTTAGGGAAGGTTGAGGTATTTACAGTCCTTCCCTTTAGAGAGCAGAAATGTCACATCAGGGAGCACTGCCCAAGCTACTGGGCCAGTGTGCACAGATGAAGATTTTAAAAGTGAGTTGGATCATGGGTCTGATAGCATAGTGTCTTTGTTATCTTTTAACATTTTTTTTATCTTTTTAAAAGATTTATTTATTTATTATCTATAAGTAGCTGTCTTCAGACACACCAGAAGAGGGCATCGGATTCCATTACAGATGGTTGTGAGCCACCATGTGGTTGCTGGGATTTGAACTCAGGACCTCTGGAAGAGCAGTCCAGTGCTCTTAACCACTGAGCCATCTCTCCAGCTCCATCTTTAACATTTTTAAACATTAATTTATGGTATGAGCAGTTTGCTTGAGTGTCTATTTGTGTGTTACACGCATGCCTGGTGCCCACAGAGGCTAGAAGCTAGATCCTCTGGGACTGGAGGTATGGACAGTTTTGAGTCACCATTGTGGATGCTGGGAATTGAACCCTAGTTCTCTGCACTAAAAAGTGCTTTTAATACCCAAGCCATCTCTCCAGCCCTATTTCTTGATTTTATAGACCTTTCCCTTTCTGAAAAATGATCATTTTTAACATCCAATAATATGTCAGACTCTGCACTTAGCATGACCGCTTCAGCAATTAAATAAATGTTAACTCTCAAATTTATGTGTCATTAGACATTAGGGTAGAATATTTGACTCCTTGCCCGAGTGCTTGCCTCTCTCCCTTTGGAAATGGCAAAATTGGTAGGGAATTGATTATAACACAGGGGGCACTATTAAGTAATGTCACTCTCTAAATATCCTAGGGGAAAGAGAAAAATATTATATTATGATTCTACTCAAGTTGCACTACTTACTTTGTGAAATTGTGACATTTTCCTTCACTTGATGCAGCAGCAGATGGCTGAGAGCAAATGTTAACTGTGGGAGAAGTGAAGAAAGGCGGGGGTCTCTGCTTCCCCTAGCTCCCATCCAGCCAGCCTTGCATGGCTGTAAGTCTATCTGGCTGAGGAGATGTTCTGTAAATTAGTCTTTAAGCTTGCAGTGCGCCTAGCTCAACTTTCCTCCTTCTTTACTTATTTACTGATGCTGCGGCTAGAACAGAGCGCTATGCTAAACACTTATTCTACCACCAAATCATGCCTCTAGCCCCGATTAAAGACTTAACCTACCCATCAGCTCAGTGAGGGGAGGCTCTGTGAGGGAATCCTTGTATGAAGCTCGGTGAGGGGAGACTTGCTTGAAGCTTTGCTGACTGTAGTCCAAGTTTCAGTGTGTTTCTTATTGGCAAAGGTCGCAGACTCCATGATTGGAAGCTGCACGCTAACACCTGTCTCACTGATTCTATTTCCTAGACTCCCCTCCCCCCCCTATAAACCACAAGCAAATGATGCCCTGCCTCCTGGGGCTTCTGTGAGGCTCAGGCAAGATGCAGGGTTAGGTGATTCCCTTAACACGGTGATTGGCCTTATCAACTCAGTGGAGGAGCTGTTGCTCCATCCAGGATTACACTTCCAGGGAAAGCAAACTGGATACTGAGAATGTCCTGTGGGGAGCCTCATCCTCCCCTCCCCCTCCTCCCGCCCCAACAAACAAAAGTCCCAGATATGTTCCTTCTATCTGCCAGCACCCAGGTTTCAGCTCACAGACTCTACATGTCCCATGGAGGAAAAACAATTCTAAAGGAAGGGGCCTGACTAATTCAACGAATATGCTGTTTTGCCTATAATTTATAAAAGAGCTGTTAATCTCTATTAGCTGAAGCAGCTTGGGAGGCAGATGCTGGCTATGCACATAGGTCAGTGGGGAAGGGAAGGGGCAACCTGATTCTAGCTGGGAGCCACCAGCCAGCACAACACTATTTGGATGGGCTTGTGCTGCCCAGGCACCAAGCCCTGGTAAGTCCAGGATTTCCAGGCTGCAGTGTAAGAACAACCAGGCTTCTGGGTTTCAAACAGAGTCTAGCCATCAGTATCATCAGAGACTTGGAGAAACTGAAGACTTTTTTTTCCCAGAAGAGAGGAGAGCAATCCAGTTCTCTGCCTTTTGTTTCTTAACCAAAGCTTACCCAGCCCGTGGCTTTGTTTTTCTCTATCAAAGTCTTCAGGAGAAGGTGAACTCACCATCACCCGAAGTCCTTTTAGGGAGGCTAGAGGGATGACTCAGTGGGTAAAATTCTTGTGGTGGTGACTTCCCAGAATAGCTAGTCTGGCATAGTCAGCAGAAAACAAACAAACAAATAAACAACTTCTCCCCCAAAGGAATCTTATCTCAAATAAGACAGAAGGCAAAGACTGATGCCTGGGGTCATCCTCTGACTACAATGCATGCACCATGGGAAGCTCACTCTCACATGTATTGATTCACACGCACTAACATACATTAATTCATACATTGACATGTGTGTGCAATACAAGACACCCCCCCCACACACACACAGCCTTCTCAGATATCAAAGATGATGAGCAGACTCCAGATGCAAACAGATTAGACATCTCAAATATTTTCCTGGTGACCAATTAAATGGAACCTCTCTCTTCACTTCAGATACCCTCTCCTGGGCGTTCTCTGGCAGCTGTGCTGGCAGTGTTTCTGAACTGCTCCTTGTCAGCCAGCATGCCAGCAAACTGGGTCAAGGTCAGACTTCTACTTCCCAAGTCGTTTCTGATGTTTTGGGTTAGATGCATGATTAATCTCTTAAGAAAACACACTTTCAATGAATATGTTACACATTCTCTTTACTCTCCTTTCAAATGCAGAATTAAATAATACTCATTGCTTGTATGACCCAGACTTACCCTTTCGCCTCTAACAATTGGTCTGTGATGTTTTCATTGACTTCATTTTTCTTTTTAAATATATCATGAATTCTAAGCGGATATATTTTGAGATGTTGGGCTTGGAAACAAATGAATGATATGTAAACAAAAAAATCTTTGAAGAATAAATGTATAAAAATTTAAAATTATCTTTCTTGAGACAAGATTTAACTGTTTTTTCTGGCTACTCTGAAACTCACTGTGTAGCTCAGGCTAGCCTTGGGTTCCCCCTGATCCTTGTGCATGAGTCTCCTGAGTGCTGGGACAATAACTGCAAGTGACGCTATGTGGCCCAAGACAAGGCACTTGACATTACATGCTTTGTGCACTTAAAAAAAGGGGAAGCCAGTGGGCTGATTTTGATGGATTTTTGCCTTTTGTTCCTAATTTCTGGCTAAGACAAAAGGATTCATGCTGCTCACCACAACCACTTATCCTCCAAACCCCATGTGGATTAGAGACAGAAGCCAAGCGAGGGAGTCAATGATTTCCTCTCTTGAACCTTTACAAGATTTATTTAATTTTAGTCATCATTCCTCAATTTAATACACATTATAAGGTACATTGAATACATGGAGATTAGAATCTACATATCTTGGTTCCGATGCTTTATTTAAATTACAGGAAAATTTTAAATAGGAGGCCATATGTCCCTGTAAGTGAGATGCTATAAAGTAATTATCCACAACCCCCTTGGGGCTGGAAAGATGGCTCCACAGATCAAGCTGCTCTCATGGAGGACCCAGATTCAGTTCCCAGGAACCACCTGATAACTCACAACCACTTAGAATACCAGTTCCAAGGGTCCAGTCCTCCCTTCTGGCCTCAGGCACGCATGTGGTGCACAGACATGCAGGCAAACACTCACACACATAAAATAAAAATAAAGAAGCCTTTTAAAAATCCCTCTCAACTGTGTATAGTTTAAATAATAAGTTATATAATACCTAAATTGCATGTAGAACACATCACACACACATACATGTGCACATACATGCACATGCAAATGTATTTACATGTATGCATGTGTATGCTTTTAAGGCTACAATAAAAAGTTCGATTGAAATTAGTATGTAAAATGTGACTCATTTTGTGACTTTCAGAAATTACATTACAGCATTTGCTTTTCTTTATTCTTATATTTATCCTAGTTTGTGAGATAAGATCTCATTACACAACTTAGACCAGTAGTTCTCGACCTGTGAGTCAGATATTCTGTGTATAAGAAATTTATATTGCAATTCACAGCAATAGCAAAATTAGAGTTATGAAGTAGCAGTGGAATAATTTTATGGTTGAGGGGTCACCTCGGCATGAAAAACTGTATTAAAGGTTCACAGGAAGTTTGAGAATCATTGGCTTAGACTGATCTCAAACTCATAAGCCTCCTGCCTCAGCTTCACTAGTGTCAGGATGTCACTAGATCTCTAGCCTCGTTTTCCTTCTCTCTTTACTCTGTATTTGTTATGTCAAAAAATATGTGGGCCCAAAATAGTTTGATGAGGCTCAGGGAGGAGGTTCAGTGGCTAACATGCTTGCTGAGGGCCCATGTTTGAATCTCTGGGACCTACATACAAGACAGGCACAATGTGTAGCTCATGCGGGCGACCTCAGCACGCCTGTGAAGAATCAGAGGACAGAGACAGGAGATCGAACAGACACTCAGCAGCCTGTGCTCTCCGCAGCGAACAGCCTGTTTCAAACTAGGTAGAAGGTGAGGACCAGCATCGGAAGTTGTCCTCTGACCCCCAAGTGTGTGACCTGGGAAGTGTTCATGTGTGCTCACACTCAGGAACATGTGTGAGCATTGCACATATACACTCATACACACATATACACTCATACACATACATACACATGTACACTTACACATACATACACGTATATACACTCATACACATATAAACACATATACACTCACATATGTACACATACACACACATATACACTTAGACACATACACTCACACATACACACACATATATACACTCATACACATATAAACACATACACTCACATATGTACACATACACACAATCACACATGTAAACACACATACATACACTCACATGCCTATACAAATACATTCATACACACATACACACATACACATAGACACACTCACAATGTGACACCCCACCCCCCCGGTATGATTGGTGGCAAACAGTGCCAACAAGGTTAAGTGGATGAATTACAGAGTGTAGGGCCATCTGATTTCCATTTCTGGGCTTCTCACTGAGAGCACATCTTTGAAAGCAATGCCCTTGACTGTATAAAGTGGTTATACTAATTTAATGTATTAATCTCCTTTAAATTGAACAGAAATCCTGGCAACCTTCAGCACAGGTTTGATGATCACTGCCTGATTTTCTCACTAATCCTCGAAAGAGGACAGGGTAATTAAACAATGGGTACCAATGGGAAAGGGCGGAGCCTAGACCCTGAACACTTAGAGAGGTACACCAGGTGGTGCTGAGCTTGGGAAAGTTTTACCCTTCTGATCAGTTACGCTCAGGCTCCTGCCAAAGCATCTCCCATGACATTTCCCTGGCTTTAAGAATGCCACAAATTTGGGTGTCAAATTTGGAGATTCAAACACCTAATCTAGAAGGAAACATGAACAGTCCTCATTTTGCATCTTTGAAATGTAGCATAGTTCGTTTTTTAAAAAAAATGTTGTTATGTTTAAAAGATTTAAAATTATCTCTATTTCTATCTAAAGAGAGAGGGAAAGAGAAGGAGGAGGAAGAGGGGGATGGGAAGTGGCAGGGAGGGAAGAAAGAAGAGAGAGATAGAGACAGAGACAGAGACAGAGACAGAGAGAGATTGATTCCTCACTAGAAGGATGCTGGGAATAAAACTTGGGTCCTCTGCAAAAGCAGTACCTGTTCCTTATACAACCCCTCATTTATTCTTTCCCGGT
The DNA here is from genome assembly GCF_011064425.1 of Rattus rattus. Classification (NCBI taxonomy): domain Eukaryota; kingdom Metazoa; phylum Chordata; class Mammalia; order Rodentia; family Muridae; genus Rattus; species Rattus rattus. Next base: position 103,042,691 of record NC_046161.1, read on the forward strand.
CTCATACATATGCATACCATGTCCTTTAATCAAAGCGTTTACCTGTCTTACCACCATCCCTCCCCCACCACATCCCTCTGCCCAAGTCCTTCCCCTGCTTTCGTGTTTGACTATTTTTGTGGTACTCTTTGCATTCGTTGTGTGTTGTGCCTGCATTAGCAAGAGGCGGGTGCTTATTTATTTAAGGTTGTAATTTCTAACCTTAAATACACTTGTAATAAAGGGCATTATTTATAACCTTTAACTGCTCCCGAGAGAGGGTGGAGACGTATGAATAATTTGCTCATGATGGAGGAATATTGACTTGATGGGCTCTGCCTTGGGCAGGTCTTATGCAGGTAACCACTCTACTGTGAATTCTGAACGCAACGGCTGTGCAGGTCAATGTGACGGTTCAAATGGAGACTCCCTTGTCTAAATCAACCCCCCTGCAAGATTCTTAGTTTTAAAATGGGATGGGAAAGAGAGACCAAGGAAATGAGGAAAAGGAGGGAGGGGGGAGGGAGAGCAGAGCAGGCTCCTGGAAAGAGCAGGGAATACATTTCCAACCATAAAGAGCCACTTACTGTTACCCAGACAAGTTCAGGCATCTATGAGATTCAGGAGAGATAATAAACAAAGTGAGATATTTCTCAGAGTCCTTTGTGAATTAAACGTACATGGGAAGCTTTCCTGAGAAGAAAGATTCAAAATACAAAGTACATCGCTCAATATTCTTTTACATCTAATAACATTTCCAGTCGTGTTTTTATTATTTCGTAGAGAGAGCGTAGAAGTCAGTGAATCTGTTATTGTAAGCACCTTTTTAGGAATGGCTTCTGTCTTAACTGTAGCTACGTTTACAAGGAATACGTAATTGAGCAGTTAGGCTTAGACGCATTGCAGTCAATCTGACCTGTGATAGAGGCAGGCTGCCCACACTGCCTTGAGCCTGTAATCCTGGAAGCTGGAAGACCAGGATTCCAAGGCTAGCCTCTGATGCATAGTGAGCTTGAAGCCAACCTGGGCTACATGTATTTTCATGGGGTCGTCAGAATCTTGAGCTAGACTTCAGCTTAGGACACCGGGGAGATGGTTCACCGGGGAGATGATTCATGCAGACATGAGGACCTGAGTTCAGATCCTCTGCACCCATTTAAAGCCACACATGACTGCCTGTGCCTGTCACCCCCATCATAGGACAGGAGAGCCAGGGGATCCCGAGAGTGCCTTGGCCTGTTAGGCTAGCCGAAAAAGTTGCACTTCCAGCCAGCTCAGTGAGAGAGTCTGCCTCCAGAGAACAACTGGAGACATCTTGCACTAGCCTAACAATGTACACACAAATACATACATCACACACACACACACACACACACACACACACACCACAGAGCATGCACACACACACACACACACACACACACACACACACACACACACACACACACACACACAGGAACCTCTCCTTCATGGATGCTGTCTTGGTAATGACTTGAGATAACCCTAAGTTACCTGTGCCCACATTGGCTAAACAGATGTAGCCACAGTCACAGCGTGATACTTCCTTGTGTTATTATACACATATAGTGGCTTCCTTTGAGAATCAAATTTTAATTAAGGGAGGCTGGAATTTCTGCAGGTGAGGCCCTCTGGAAAGCTTGCAAGATGAAATTTCATCAACTGCAACTCCTTGGTGGCCTGGCGTTATTAACAAGACCATGATGAAGGATACAGTAGAGCAGCTTAAAGATAAATGAGGGTAGCAACAGCCTCCCCCTGTGTGAGAGCGGCTACTGATACTGGAGAGCCACCATGCTGTATCTAATGATGTCCTGGTGGGCACAAGCGCTCATTGGCCGGACGAAGCTTGTGCGGGAGGGGAGACAAACATAATTACTGTCTTCTGGTTTGGTTTGGTTTTGTTCCTTGCTTGCCCTTTGATGACACATTGTCCTTATGAGAGATTATACGTTTAGGACCTAGCCTGTAGGATTATTTGCAGATCCTGGGGTAGTTACCATAGTAGACCAAATCTCTATTTCCATTATCTACACTGCTTACAATCGATGGCACCAATCTGAGAGAGTCTGGTGAGAGTCAGCTTGGGTGGTACCCATGCTACCCTGTATACAGAAAATGCTTATGTTGCTTAGGCTGTTTTAATGTTTTTTTTAAATGTGCGTGGATGCTTCTTTGAATGTGTGTGTGGACACACCTCATGTGCCCTGCTTACAGATGCCAAAGGAAGGCATCTGATAACCTGGAACTGGAGTTACAAATGGCCGTGAGAGGTCATGTGGGCGCTGAGAACCAAACCTAGGTCCTCTGCAAGAGGAAGCCTTCTAACCCCGAGCTATCTCTTCATACTAGCTAGCTTAACACCGCTGGTTTGAAATGAAGAGTTTGCTTGCAGGAAGAATATACCATGACTAGCATTTGCTGGCCAGGCTCCATTCCCACTAATAGATATTATCCTTGAGGAGTTTGCCCTTAGTTTGGTTTTGTGAGACAGTGTCTCTCCATGAAGCCCAGACTACACTGAAACAGACAATCCTTTTGTCTCCGCCTTCGTGATACTAAAACAACAGGAGCATACCACCATGCCAGTTAAGGGGACATATACTTTGACTGACTTTTCCAGTATCCCATTTCAGTGCCCTCAATAGGTTATGCTTGTGGTGAAGACATGACAATAGAGTTAGAATCCTTTTTAAGTTAGCGTCAGTAAAACCTTGAGCATTTATAAAGGACAGACTCCTGTAGACAAAAGGAATCACAAACTAATTTTTGTCAAGCTCCATCCCGGCATTCAACTACTGGAAGTTCAACCTACCAAGGTCCTGGCATGTGCCCTGCACCCTGAGGCTGTTATTAATCCAGGAGCCCAGGAAAGGCCTTGGCTGCTGTTTCCAGGTACTCGAAATTCTTTAATTAGCATGCATGTCTGTGACTGGTATATAGAAGACTTGCCCACAGTAACAGAATAACAAGAGGGGATCATTCCCTGGAAAGCAATACATTGGACAGAATACAGACATGCTGGCTTTGGAAATTTTCTTTGAAAGACTGGGGTTCTATAGCCAAGCCTGACATCTTGGCAACCCTCCTGCCTCACTCTCAGTGCTATAGTTATAGGTTAGGGTTGTTTTTAGAAAAGATATGGCAGGAGGGTGAAGAATCCCTTATGAATGAGGAAACACACCCGCTATACTGCTGAAATGCTCACCAATGAGCTGGCCACTCACTACATGCATGGCCACCTGATTGCCAGGTCACAGCCTGAGTTGGGGGTATGTCTCTGTGTGGGTCTTCTGGTCTATTTCCTCACCGTTAATGGGATATAAATCTAAGTGCCTGCACTGTGGGCCAGTTTGAGATCAATTATGATCTCATAATGTTCATAAAGTTTAGATGTAAACTTCATGTAGCTCAGGTACAATAGCTTTATTGGGACAATTAAGTGCTAATAAATTGAAATAAGCTTCTTAGACTCTTGGAAGTCATTTTCCACTCAAGTATCTTTTCTTTTGCTTATAGCTGAGGTTATCCTGTGCTGACATTCAATACTTTGAACTCATCAAAGATATCCATTTGTGACTGGGCGTGGATACCAGCCATAACTAAAATGGGAACATTAATGTCTTTAAATAACAGATGCATTTGTTACTAACAGTGCTAACATCAAGCCTGAACAAAATTTGATGCTAAGTCATTTTAGATCTATCTTTTCTGATATATACTGGATTTTTTTTTCTTGGAGTCTATTGAAGTTCATCTATATCAGTATCATTCAGCAGATTAAAAAACAGCTTAGAGGATGTTAAAAATGTTTTGCTAATATTTGGCTATCCAATCATGTTTAGAAGTTACGTTCCCTCTGTTTCTTGACTCTAATTTCCTTCAGAAATGGCTTCCTAGTCTTCTTCCTGTTGGTGTAGCCCATACCTGCATGGAGCCCGTGTGTATAAAGTTTGCCTTGTGCAGCAGCAGAGTTCACCAATGAAGCAGAGCTCCCCCCTGACCTCAGGCGACTTCTTTCTAAAGAGTAAAACCAGGCCATACCAAGCAGAGGAAGCAAAGAACACCAGCACATTTCAACACTGAGAAAACGGACATGAAGGCCAGGCTACAAAGTGCTGCCATCCTCCTGCCTCAGTTTCCCAAATTCTAGGATGATTTAGAGTCCTTTGATGTCACCTCCCATTTTGAGGAGTCCCAGGAGAGTCACCACATGCTACTGAGGAAATCAAGGATCCTTCTGGAGTTCTTAGTCTTGTTAATAAGATAATCCGTGAATTAGAGGCAATAGGAAGCGCAAAGACAATTTTACTGATTTGAAAGTAAACCCTGGGCAGGCAAGCTGTAAGTCTCAACACTCCTCAGAGGAGACAGAGAAGAGACAAAGAACCATGCCTTTGGAGTTAAGGTGACATCGAGGTGACCCTCTTGGGGACAAGTAGCCACATGGTAGAGGGAGGGAGCTTTAGAGAAAGTGAAGTCACCTCAGACACCTTAGACACTAGCCAGCATCCAAGATAAAAAGAAAGAAGTGAAACGCTGTATCTTTTTTATCAGGACTCAGAACATACTGAACAGAACGTCATGCTGGTTCTGGAGCAACTGCGCTGACAGTGCAGATTCTGGGAAGGAAAGGGTATATATTTTATTAGAGGGATAATTATTTCTCCCATCTCCTTGGCATGGAGATGAGCCCACTTTCCTGAGGGGTGGCCAGTTGGGTGATTGGCTCCCCCCACTGGATTAACTCTTAGGGGAGACAGTGGTACATCTTCACCTATAGGTAGATTCCAGTCTTTCCTGGGACCTTAAAAGAATGTGTAAAAGCCCAGTCTGGGTTATGTTGGGAAGCAAAGAATGAAATAAATTTAGCTTGAGTCCCAGCAGAAACTAAGCAGCGACCTTTCGGATGAGTGGTTTGCAGACTACTACCTAATCAAGAGGCTTCGTGGCCTCTTTCAGATCTGCCTGGAGCCGCTGAGTTCTATTAACAGAAGCATGGGAACCCCGAGGAGTGAGTCACCTAGACCTACACTGCGAAGTCTCTTCCTTGGAGGTTACATTTCCCAGCATTCTCAAAAGACCTGTATGCTTTTTGCTTTCGTCGTTAGAAACCAATGTTTAACGCTTTTGAGTTAAACGACATATACGCTTACGTTTTGCTTCTGTACCAAATTACCTTTCTGTTTCCTGACATGGTTCTTGCCGGTAGCAAAGAGATTCAGCTCAACATTACAAACCAGAACCTGCAATTTTAGACGTAGATAGTCTTAGCATCGACAGCCCAGGACGACCAAGAACAAAACTATGATCTGACAGCTGTCACTTGTGTTAATGACTGAGGGCATGCGGCCATCCACAGAGTACCTGACCAACGAAAGATGGTACAAAATTGGGTATTTAAATGAGTTGGTTCTTGGATGGGTTGAAAACAAAAGAACATTTTGCCAAGAATTCAACATTCCATCTAGGTTATGAAAAATACTTGGGGCCTTTTTCTTTTGGAACTTCAGCGTCATGAGAGATTTGGGATAGATGCTGTGAGAGGAGAAGGACGCTGAGGTGTGTTACCACCCAGGTTACAGAATGAGACAGCTACTGCACAGTAATTTCAATTTTCTAAGCAGGAGTGGGATATTATATTCCATTTAAAATTTTACATTTATGTATTTACTTATTTATTTGTGTATATGATTTATTTATTCACTCATTTACTTATTCAGTGTGTGTGTGTGTGTGTGTGTGTGTGTGTGTGTAACATACATGTGGAGGTTAAAGGACAACTTTCAAGAGCTGATTCTCTACTTTTCTACTTGTACTATGTAGGTTTTCTAGGAATCAGACTTAGGTCATCAGGTTTTTTATGCTAAACCATTCTTCTGTTCCCCAGATTCATATCCTTAGTTGATACAACTCCACACAGACATGTCACTTTGATGTTCCCACGTTGATGTGGGAAAGATCTTTTAGTGAATAGTAGGGCAAGATGGTGGTCACTTCCCTGGTCTCCTAGAGCTGAAAGCCATTCTCATGAGAATTGCTATTCCTCATTCATTGTGCTCCCGGCATTGTCCTTGTAAGTCATTCCTACCTGAAGAATGGCTGTGCAGTCTTTTCCTTTCTCAGTATTCAGCTATATAATTTCTCTCTCTCTCTCTCTCTCTCTCTCTCTCTCTCTCTCTCTCTCTCTCTCACACACACACACACACACACACACACACGTGTGCATGGAGTCACACATATGTATGAGATAATGAGAAGGAAGGACAGAGGGGAGTATGATGTCTGGGGATGGCGCTCTTTAAGTTAACTGATCCCTGTAGAGAGAAAAGGCTGTGATTTAAGATCAGAATGGGAAGAGGTCCCCAGTACAAGGCTGGTCTACACAGCACCCTCAAACAGGAAAACCTTGGTCCACTCTACCAAAGAAAAGTCAGAAGAGCAGAAGAGCAAGGCCAAGCACACTAGCTGCACTATGACACCCAGAGCTGCTTTCATTCGTATGCCAGGAACTACAGGATGAAGAATTACACACATCTACAGGTCACCCTAGCCAATCCAGGACTCACTCCAAATGGAGATTCCAATGGCTCTTCTTTTTAATGCTGTAGGTGATTCTGCTGGTCATGTTGCTCAGTGAAGTATACTGTGTAAGTCTATTTATTTTCTCCTTTGGTCTAAAGGGTGAAATCTTTATTAACAAGCTGTATTCTGGCCCCAGTAATCATTTCTCTTTATCTTCCATTTTGGCTTAGAAGAGATTGACACGCAAGAAACAAATTCTGTTATTTTAGCCCTTGGTAGTTTACTTATACTATGTGATATTACCAACTCTTTAATAAACGTTCTTTTAAAAATAAATTTAGGATTTGAAAATGCCATGCCCATTATCAAAGAACATGCTGGCAATTTGACAATAAATTGTGTTTAATGATAAAAGCTTTGTTGTAATAATACTATAATGTGGTCATCATTTAGAAGCTATGCAGGTGGCCTTTTTTTTTGTGAAAAGACAATTTAGAGTAAATCATGCCCAATTAAACACTTACAAAATGTAGAATTCAGTATGCCAAAATAAAATCATTAGTAAAAAGTCACCTCTGGAAGGGTTAGGACAGAACCTTGGGCCATGTGCATGCACAGCACGCAGTCTACTACTAATCTGCACTGTCAGCCCCTAAAGCACCTTTCAGATGGTATTACTAACCACTTCCTCTATCAAGTAACCTTACTGTTTTCAATAGATACTTGTCACCCTTGTCCACGGGCTCCCATTGAGTAGTTCCCATAGTTTCAGTCACCCACAGCTAATTAAAGTGGAATGGAAGAATCCCAGAAATATGTAATTCATGCAATTTAAATTGTTCCTTGTTGTGAGTGGAGAGACACAGACTGATACTTCTGCATCCTGTCCCCAGTATGTCTGTCAGTCCCTTAGCTGAGTTCCTGCTAAGAGATCTAGTGTTGTGGAGGTTCATGACTGTGACCAGATGCTCTAGTTTGCTTTCTGTTGCTGGGATAAAACACTGGCCCAAAGCAACATGGGGAGGAGAGAGTTGCTTTCAGCTCACAGATTACACACACTTCATCACCTGGGCAGGCATGGAAGCAGGACCTCGAGGCAGTAATCATGGAGGAATGCTACTTACTGACTTGCTTCAAGACTCATGTTTGCCTATCCTCCCATACAGCCAACGAAACCCTGTATAGGGGATGGCACCACCTACAGTGGGCTGGGCCTTTCAAAATGAATTTAGCAATCAAGAATGGCCTTAGGCCAATCTGGTGGAGACAATTTCTCAATTGAGGTTCCTTCTCTCTAGTATGTCAAACTGACAACCAAGATTATTCATGACAACAAGTGACCTGCATTTGACTACGACCTGAACTGAAGTGTAAGAGCTGTGAGGCCTGAGATTTGAACATGCCAAATGCCAAATGGAAGATATGAAGTGTTTCTTTCCAATGGAACGAGCAAAGATCTAGGCCTACCAAGGAAAGAAAAACAGTCCTTATGCTGATGTTGCCAAGATACATGGTAAAAGGACTCCTGTATTTATGCTATCGTTTAGGAAGGAAAAGGAAGCCTTCAGTGGGTATACCGAAGAAGGTAACCCCCTTATGGTGCATAGAGAGAAAGGAGGAGAAAGGCCTCTTATCTGCAGGTGAGAAGCATGAACAGGAGACACGTTTCTTGTGACAAGCATATATCTGAGAGAGCATTCAGCCTACAGATGACACCAGACAGAGATCCCTGAGAAACGTGTGACAGCATTCCATTTAGAGCAAAGGAGCCATGCTGCAGAGACTCTGAAAGAGGCTTTAAATGACTCGCACTATAAAACCAGCAGCAGGGGCTTTGTCTGCTGATGAAGCCAATGCTACACTTCTGGCTGAGGCGATACCGTGTGGTTTTGGCTATTTATGCATTAATCTCTATCATGGGCATGAATGTGAGGCAGGGATCCTGGGGATACCAACTCCGTGGGGTGCAGAATGCCTGCGGTTTCAACTATCCAGTAGGCATCTTGGAGCGAATCCTCCAAAGCTGGGGGTGGGGAATGCCTCTCCTCTTTCTTGCAAAAGTAAATTTCTATTAAAAATCAATGACATTACCGTGAACCGAATATCCCTCTTTTATGCTCACCCCAGTAGAGATGAAATAGTAGTAATCCAAAAATAATTGGATTTTAGAAAGAGATATTGACTAATTGCATCTTAGCATTAGACAGTGCTAGGCGCTATTATTTGTAAAAGAAATGAATTTGAAGACAATAATACTTCCACTTACTGTCTGAGGTAGATTTTGTGTATTGAGTAACTTCCAGAAAAGAGGAAATCAGCTCTTCTACCCATGGGCATGGACAGAGAAAAATGTAAGGCGAGGGTTCAGGGAAAATAGAAGACACAACAGAGAAAGGCAGTTCTGCCTGTTCGGAATCTGTAGAATCTGCATCCACCCCTCCACTGCCATATCTCTGTTCCATCCTCCTAACCACAGCATGTGCGCGTGCGCACACACACACACACACACACACACACACACACACACACACACACACACACATGAACTGGGCACCCTGCAGTCTTCAGAAACATGAGCTCCATTTGACTTAGGCCTCAGAGGCTCGAGGCAGCTGAGGGAGCAGAAGGAATGGGATGAGAAGAGTCAAGACCTGATTATCGCAGCGGTGCTGGCATTTGGGGTTAACTGCTTCGAGGCTCCCCCGGTCCCCCATCTGTCTCTAGGAAACTGCTTGAGAGATCCTGGGATGAAGCATGGGAAGGCTTGTGAGGCCCTGAAGTTCTTCATAATGGGCACTGAGTGTTTTGACCTAAAAAGTAAACAGCCACCTCAAATTAAGATGTGCCAAAGCCTGAAATTCTATGTCAGGGCACATGAGTCCACCTTGCTGATAAATGTAGAGAGATATCAAGCTAATTCAAACATAACAGGCCTGAAAATACTGTTTTATTTCTTTGTTTCTCTCTGTGTGTCTTTGTTTCTGTCTCAGTGTCTCTCTGTCTCTCATCTCTATTTCAGTCTCTGCCTCTTTATGTCTCTCTGTTTCTGCCTCTAGTCTCTCTCTGCCTGCTTCTCTTTCTCTGTCTCTCTGCTTCTCTTTTCTCTGTATCTCTCTCTGTGTGTTTCTGTCTCTCTCTGTGTCTGTCTCTCTGTCTTTGTCCCTGACTCTGTCTCTCCCTCTGAAGTATTGGGGATTGAACTCTGTGTGTGTGTGTGTGTCTCTCTGTCTCTGTCTCTGTCTCTCTCTCTCTCTCTCCCTCCCTCTCTCTCTCTGTCTCTCTCTCTCTCTCTCTCTCTCTCTCTGTCTCTCTCTCTCTGTTTCTCTCTCTCTCTCTGTCTCTCTCTCCCTCTCTCTCTGTCTCTCTCCCTCTCTCTCTCTCTCTGTCTCTCTCTGTCTCTGTCTCTCTCTGTCTCTGTCTCTCTCTCTCTCTCTCTCTCTCTCTCACACACACACACACACACACACACGCATACACCACATTACACATACACACCACACTACCATCAGTTCTTCATCACTAATGCCCACCAGTCACATCTCTAACACAGAATTGAATATCCCAGGGTACAGAACAAACAAAATGAAAACAGTAACAAAAGTCAGACCAACAAAACAAGCTTGGTTTTGGAACAGAACTGCTGTCAGTCTCTCTAAAACCTGGCTTCTTTGTCGACATCATTTTCTCAGAGTGAGCTATTGGTGCAATTACAGGCAAAAGTACTTTCTTATCACGTACAAAGCAATGGAAGATTAGTTTATAGATATCTAGCTGCTTTTCAGTCAATCCAATAAAAAGAACAGACTATATTGTCCATCATTCTGAATAGAGTCCCCAAACAATATCAAAAGTAGATTGCATTTTCCTTATTGGGAACCTCAGACACTGTACTGTTATGTAACACATTTATCTTCCCAATCAGGGACCTCAAGTATTCAAATCAGACACACTCCGAATCTAAGCTCGGTGGATGGGAATGAACTGAAAAATTCAGAAATGGTCCCAGAGAACACTAGGGGAAATCATTTGCTTCCGTAACCTCATCGATTGCAGAAGTTGTCTAACAGAACTGACGAAGCATAAATTTATGTCAAACTACAAGTTTTTCAAGCACCCAACATGGCATATGCAAGTGATATGTGTGTATGTGTATAGTGTGGTGCCTGTGTGTGGTGTATATGGTGTGTGTGTGTGTGTGTGTGTGTGTGTGTGTGTGTGGTGTGTATGGAGTGCGTGTGTAAGTGGTGTGTGTGTGTGTGTGTGTGGTATGTATTCGGTGAGTGGGTGTGTGTGGTGTGTGTTCAGTGGGAGTGTGGGTGTGTGGTGTGTGGTGGTGTGTATGTGTGTGTGTGTGTGATGTGTATGTGTGATGTGGTGCATGTGTATGTGTGTGAGTGTGGTGTATGTGTGTGTGAGTGGTTTGTGTGTATGTGTGTGTGTGTGTGTGTGTGAGTGTGGTGTGTGTGAGTGTGGTGTGTATGTGTGATGTGGTGGTGTGTATGTGTGAGTGTGGTGTGTGTGTGGTGTGTGTGAGTGTGGTGTGTGTGTGTGGTGTGTGTGAGTGTGGTGTATGGGGTATGTGTGTATATGTATGTGGTATGTGTTTGTGTGGTATATGTGTATGTATGGTGTGTGTGATATGTGGGTATGGTGTGTGTGTATGTGTGTGCTTGTGTGTGTTTGCAAGGGCACACTCATGCAGGCACAACCACATGCATGTGCTTACTAGCAGTCAATGGTAGGTGTCTTCCTCAATCACTCACCACTGTGTTTTTTGAGACAGGGTCTCTCACTACACCCAGAGTTTAGCAACTCAGCTCAGCCAGTTGGCCACTGAGCACCAGGGATCCACTTGTCTCCCCCTCCCCAGCACCAGGGTTGCAGGTAACCACTGCCATGCCTTGCTCCTTATGTTGGTGCTGGAGATCTGATCTTGACCCTCACAGAAGGCATTTTATCAGCAGAGCTACTTCCCCATTTCATGAGAAGAATAGCTTACACTTAGCCCTCCTTTGTTTGTTGGCTTTTTTTCACAGAAACACTGGGGCACTGAAGAGCGAGACAAAATTTAACCCTGGCTACAAGCATTTAATGTTCACATCACTGTGCCAATGATAAAGAAATAAAAGACTGCTATAAAACAAGCAGGATAAAGTGTTCCTTTCCTTCGTTGGATCACTCGCTGCCTTTGGCGGACGTCCTTGCGTCTTAAAAACACACACGTTGTGAGCTTCTTAATTTCATTTTAGGAAATGGGTTATGATGCATTATAATTTACACAAATAAAAGTCTTGGATAGCCTGTGTCTCCAAAGCGTGGAGATAACTTATTGTCCTGCCAACCGATAAAGCCGCTTCCACTGGCAGCCATGATTTATTGAAGCAATTCAAACGCACTTGGAAAGTATATTAGCTTTGCCTCTGCCCACAAAGGGCGCGTTTGAGCAGGGTAGGACACTCTGATGATAAATTACAGACTAGAACCCCAAGTGAAAGCAATTGGCACATCAGTGGCCTGGAGCCTCCAAATTCCAGCAAGAATATATGTTCCATGGTGATCTGACACTGGCAGTGACTTCTAGGGCAGGCCAGGAAACAAATTAGTGCCCAATTGTTTGATTTCCTGATAGTGTCGCTTCCTCTGTAACAGCCAAACGGCGCTTCTTTCCAGCCATAAAGAGGCTGGAGCCTCCGAGAGCACATCACCACTGCAGCCCCAGCTAGTGGGGACACACAACTTAGTTCCAGGCTATATTTTGTCAAGGAAGTCAATCCCAAAATACCCAGTTTCCTCTTAAAAATATAAAGTTAACACTCTTATTGTATGACTAAACCTTTAAATGACAGTAGGCTAGACTTCTATTATCTGTGTGTATGTATGTATGTATATATGTATGTATGTGTATATATATGCATGCATGTTTGATCATGAGTGCACACATGCATTCAGATACGCATGTGTGATGGTATGCGTGCATACATACACATATGTATGTATATACATATACGCATGTATGTACACACATGTATGTAGAGGCCAGACGTTAGCTCATCTGTTGTTTCCATGGAACCACTTACTTTGCTTCTTTTGATTTCTAGAGATGATCTCTTACTGGCCTGGAACTAGTCAAGTAAGCTAGGAATCCTGCACAAGTGGTCTGATACCCAAGTATTGGCCTTCCAAACATGTGCTAATATGCCTGGGTTCTGGGGGTAGAACTCAGGACTTTATGCCTCCTGGTCTCTGGATAAGTAGGAGAGGGGGTCTTGGAATGGTAGGTCTTCAGAATTACTCCTCCTCTCTTCAACAGACCCACTGGGGCACTGGGCACGGCTCTCTCCATGTCCAGCACTGTGTGCCAACGATTTAACAAAGCAATTCCCCTACATTATTGCATTTAAGTGCTGACCGGGCAGTCTTAGAATCATCTCGTCTAAGCGTGAGTACACTGAGGCACAGGGAGATTAATCTGTTCAAGGTCACACTGCTGTACACAGCAGAGGTTTGATCTCAGGTAACCTAATGCCTTAGTTCTTAGCTTAACGATTCCATTACATGGGGTAAATAATTTATATGTAGTAATTGTTGAGCCCGGGCCTATCTAAAAGGACACACTTTTGTCTTTCTCATTTTTAAATCTCAGTAGGAGGGAACTACTTACTTGCAATTTAATTTAATAAGCATAGAAAGCACTTTGCTGAATCCGTGCATTTCCATGACACCTCTTTGTTTCTTGGAATGGTTGGATTTTGTTCCTTGGCAAGAAAGAATATGCGAGATTAAATCTCAGCTTTAGTCAACCAACAAGACTTCCCCTCTGACCTCAGTACACTGATGCCTGCCTTTTGCGATACACTGGAAGTCCCAGGGCGCAAGAGAGGATCCAGTTGACGGCACGTTACAGCATTTCATACTGGCCTTCATACCTTCTGCTCAATAGCTAAACTTCTGAGCTATCACTCAGAATCCATCTCAGACACACTTCTAACAGGCTTCGCCATGGCTCTCTCAACCTGCGTCACGGTAGAAGCAAAGAGTCAGAGGAAGATGATCCCATTTCATAGCCTTTGACATCTTGACAGATGTAAACCAAGAGAAAAGCAATAAGGCATCAGGAAGAGTTGACAATCAGCTTCTGAGTAGAAAACTGCAAAGTGGCAGGAGAATGGCAGAGATTCCACAAGGGCGCCTGCATGAGCATGAGCATGAGCGTGCGTGTGTGTGTGTGTGTGTGTGTGTGTGTGTGTGTGTGTGTGTGTGTGCACATGTGCATATGCACCGGTGTTGCAAGCTTCTGCTTTAATGCTAACTGCTCCCCATTTTGAAGAAGCTCTGCATTCTTTACACACTGATGGAATTACAGACCATCTGAAAGGATGCTTGAAGGAGTGCTGGAAATAGCTTCAGTGTGGAATGACCCCTAGGGCTCTCTCTTCGATCATAATTGGATTCCTGCCTGGCACCATTTGGGGCTCAGTAAACATTCGGTACAAAATTGGTGTTACGTTTTCATTTAGAAACTACACTCTCAGAAGCAGAGGACTGATATAAATTTTAAGGTGTTGGGTGAACACCTTCAGGGCCCAGTAGCACTGATCTTTCTTGATTCTGCACCCCGGAAATAACATTTCTTCCTAGGTTTCCTTTTTATCATCTAAGAACAAAGAGCGTTGCTGGTTCTTCAATCTGGTGAGATTATTTTTCACTTGGAGTTATGAAAACATGTCCCTCTAAACCGGAATAAGGGAAAACCAGCAGCAGCGTGTAACCTAGCTTTGCTGCCAGCCTCCTCCAGCTGTTGCCACGGGATCTTCCTTCTCTGACTTCCGGTTATGTGAGATGTGACCGGAAGTCCTCTCGCTTCCTGTTGCGGTGATACTGTATAAGGAAGCATCCATTAATAGCTTATGAGTGGCTTTGCATCTTAAGTACCCAAGCCTGCTACCAGATCTCACCTTCTAGTACTTTCCCTCCATCTGACTGCCCATCGCCCTACCCATAAACACCTCGGAACACAGTCCTAGAGACCAAGCAAGCAAATGAACCTTTGCGGCGTCGGATGATATTTCTGGCAACCTAGAGATGCTTTTGAAAGCGCAGATGAAAATTCATGCTGAGCTCAATCCCCATGGCATCCTTACCCATGGGTGTTCCCTTTGAACGCTGGAAGGGAAACAAAACTCAGAAGACTTTTCAAAGTCGATTTGCTTCATGCCCAGTGGTTCTTAAATATTAATGCCGTATTAATTGCTGAAGAGTGCATATCAGAGGGACTGACCTGCGTGAGTTTTAGAACCCAGTACATTTAAAGAGAAAGAAAGCTTTTGAAAAGATTGAAGGAATGCATCCGCCCCACCCAAACTGAATCATTTTTGGCTAGACACTGGCAATTGGTGGAATTTGCGACTCCCCAAATTCCTGTCTATTAGTATTCTGCACGACCCTCTCACATGCCATTCTGAAAGCAGATACAATATGTTTTGAAAAGCAGTTATTTAGGCACCGTGAAAAAATGTCCCCACCCCCCTTAGGTAGGTTTTTCTTTTTTTTTTAAATCATTGTCCGGGCTAGGGGATTGGGTGAGGGAGTGGGGCTGTGTGTAAGCCAGCAGCAGGCTCATGATTTCTTCGGTGTGAAGGTCAGAGGAAAATCTCTGGGATTCATTCTCACCTGCGTTGGACAGGGACTCTTGTCTGCTGTGGTGTAACTCAGGCTACCTGACCCTCAGGCTTCTGGGTATTCTTTCCTTCCTCTCCCGATGGGAGGAGAACTGGGATTGGCGATGCAGTCTACTACGGCCAACTTTTTAATGCGGTTCCATGGGATCTGAACTCAGGTTGGCACAGCTGTGTGGCATGCGCTTTGCCCACAGAGCTACCTTCCCAGACCTCCGATATTTGTTCCTTCAGTGGTGCTGTGGATTGAACCCAGAACGTTGCACATGCTGGATGTGCTTCATGCTCAACTATGCCTTGGCTAATTGGTATCACGTTCACAGGCTCTGCCAGAGGACGCAGTGACAGGATCCTTCGTTTTAAACTCTCCATCGTTTTAATTTGAGTTCACAACATCTTCATCTCCATTTTTTTTCTATGCACATAATATAGCTCAGTCAATCATGAAGTTCACATCAAGTTCCTTTAGGACTAGCAGACATACAACTCCCAGCTGGTGTGTCTTTCCACTTCCTGCGTCTACTCCCACGCCTGTTAGCTCCTCAATAAAGCCATCTGTTGTGATTCCTCATAGGCTCAGCCTCCCCGGAGGCTCTCCAAACCCAAGCCAGGCTCTTGCTACAAATATAACAGAAACAGCCACACGGCAGCTATCCCTTTACGAGTGCTGCCTGTCACCGAGAGGCAAATGGAGAGAACTCAAGTTGACAGTCTTTAGAACAATGCCACAACCCCTTAGGGCTAGAAGTTGAAGCAGGAGGATAGCTCTTGTTGATGCTGGGAGCTGGCATTACTGAACTACATAATTTATACCCAGTTACTGTCAC
This sequence comes from Rattus rattus, assembly GCF_011064425.1. Classification (NCBI taxonomy): domain Eukaryota; kingdom Metazoa; phylum Chordata; class Mammalia; order Rodentia; family Muridae; genus Rattus; species Rattus rattus. The sequence continues at coordinate 103,058,715 of NC_046161.1, forward strand.
ACAAGCCAATAATAATGAGCAAAGGGAGGGGGGGCTTAGACTCCTGTTAGTCTGGTCCTCTTAGTCCCCTTAACAAACCCTGGCTTAGTATCTTTTCATTGGCTTCTGAAATCTGTAAGTACACACAAACATGCAAAGGGTTTTTTGCTGTAACTCCATCTAACTCCTGAGGTGGAAGATAATTCCCACAACCCTGCGTGTTAGCGATCAGGGGAGGACACAGGCTCACTCTTCCTATTTGGTTAATTTATTGACATTTTAATCCAAAGTACAAGTGTCCGCTGGCTACACTGGAAGGACATTTGACCAAAATAACATTGATTTTCCTGCCCCAACTATCTCTCTTCAGCTTACAGTGAATGAGGCCCACAATAGCAAGTTGAGATACTTTGGAAGATACCAAATCAGAACCATCACAGACTCTGAGCATCCGAAGGTAAGAAAATGAGTTTCACTGGTTTAATCCACATGAAAATAAAGGCAGGCACAGTGAGAGAAAAGAGATAGGCAAAGAACTGGCAGCAAGGTGAATTTTTCATCTCTATGTAGACTAGGGTGTTCATCCCACAAAGTTGTGACTGGCATCCGCCATCTTGGATTCCTGTGGTAGCAAGCTAAGCAGGTGGCCGTTCCACAGAAGGGAGGAGGAGTGGGTTTGTGACACTCCCTTCTGTGACTGACAGGCTCAGCGATGGGGTACAAGAGAAGCCAGACCCTGGGTGTGCATATTCAGCATTGCTCCGAGGAAGCAGCAGTCAGAGTAAGAAGGATCAATATGCTGGGAAGAAATCGAGCTTCAGCTCTCAAGCGGTGTGGGTTTATTGATTTCCTGGTGCTCCCAGGAAGCTGAGTGCTCCAGATCGTTCAGATGATCTATGAACTTGCTGTGTAATATTTCCAGAATCAGAATTCAGTAGGCTCCCCTTCTTAGAATGTTCTGTGTCTACGTTTGCCTTGTTACCTTTTATATTATCATCATCATCACTACCACCACCACCACCACCATCATCATCATCACCATCATCATTTCAAACCGGGTCTCCTGTATCCCTAGCTGACCACAAACTCCCTACGTAGCCAAGGATGACCTCAAACTTCTGGTTGCCCTGCCTCTATCTCTCGAGTGACACAGGATTATTGCTGTGTATCCACTCTGATGATAAGTTTGGATTCAGGGTCTCATGCATACAAAGCAAGCGTTCTTCCAACAGGGCTATGTCCTTAGAGCCACATTTTCTCATTTCAATGGAGGGAGCAAAACATGTAGAGATCATTCAGAAGCCTTCTTAAAAGTATGTTGTAAATATTGATAAGTTAGTATGTGACTTTATAACAGTCACTAAACATGCCACTGTATCCCATCAGAGTCAAAAAACATCTTTTATACAAATTTTGGGGCCTGAAAATAAATGTAAAAACAAACTTAATCCATCATTTAAAAGAAATTCATTTGAACAATCACATTTGGACTTGCACACACACAAACTTTATTTAGCCCGGTTTTCTATCTCTCTACCTATACATTATGAAAGCCACTATGTTTGTGTGTGTGTGTGTGTGTGTGTGTGTGTGTGTGTGTGTGTGTGTACACTTCTGTTGGCAAGAAAGCCACCTTCCAATAGTCTATGCATAGAGGTTTAATGTGGTGTGAGCACTCCATAGTGTACCATCCTAACAATGAGAACATCTAAAAGCTTTCAACAAAGGTTAAACATTACCCTGAAACTTCCACAGAGTTCTCTGTGTCTGCTGAGGGGAGACTGTCAAGCCAATAAAGACAACTCCTGACAACATGTTATGAAATATTTGCTCTAGCTGGAAACTGAGGAATCACAAACAAAAGATTTGCAAGTTCAAGTATCCACACCGCATATGTTGTGGTAGAAGAAAGCAGGGCACCTGGAGAGCATCTCACAACACGATGCCTTAGCTCCCCAAGACGTAATTGTGAGGGGGTCTTGGGAAGTCTCTTGAGTGGTCCTCAACTGACGCAGGCCTTCCTGAATGCCATGACAAAAGAGCTATCATTAATACTGTTGGCAAAAGTGTGCCACCATTATAAATGGAATTCACAACCCTTTTATTAGTCAATATTTTAAAACAGGACTGCTGGCATTCATAAATGGGTCTTGTGCTCTGCAACACAGTAAACTTATTCTCACTAGTTCTAGAAGCTTATGCTGTTTTGTTTTTATAGGTTTGTTTCTCTGTTTTACACAAACCTTGGTGGAGTCATTAAATTCAGTTCTATTTATTAAATAGTTGAGTTAGAGATGTTGAAAGAGTCAGTGTACACAAAGCATTAAATGTTGAATAAAGAAATGCTGTGTCGATGATATTTGGCATTATTTGTAAGTAGCACGATCTCTTACAAAAGTGTGTGAGTCTGCACACACACAGACTCAAAGGCAGAGGAAGGGGAAACAACAACAACAAAAACATTGCTGTGTTAAAGGTTTTAGTCTTTTGCTAAAAGTGCCCTTTCCTCTTCACAGTTGTTAAAATGTTCTGTCCATCAAAAGGCTATCGACAGTATCATCTGGGTTATCTCTCCTCTCTCCCAATTCTTACACAGTTCTAAGGGAGGAAGATGGAGGTTCTTATGATTTTTTTTGTCTTTGCATCATCCTTCTTCTTGACTCATCTCCACACACCCCAGGTTCAGGACAGACAGTGCTGAGCCTTTTCCAGCAGGGAGAACTAACTCACTTCAGATAGGTCTCCATCCACTTCTCTGGAGAAGACTCAAACCCTCAGACCTCTGAGTCATGTCAACTCACAGTGCAGCTCAGGGCTATGGAGATCAGCTTAATGACATTCCTTCAGGATTTGATTTCCTCAGGTAAGGAAAATAATGCAAAACCACCTGGAGCCAGGCTGACCTAGCATGGGCATTCATTCTTGACAAGCTTTGGAACACAGGGGTTTGTCTGAAGTATTGTGTACTCTGCAAGGCATTTGAGGCTCTATTCTGCCCCCATCTTTCTGTATTTTATTTTTAATTCCCAGAGCAGTTATGATGCCATAACTTATAGACAGACACATAGCTTATAACTCATACTT